>NW_027640423.1:0-69000 GCF_949752795.1 Hyperoodon ampullatus
AACAGCCCTACACCTTACCCTCCGCCGTTACCTAATTCTGATGCATACACTGAAACTGACCCGTGCGTCCGCACGTGCCCTGACCCCAGCCCGTGCCCGTGCCCTCACCTGTGCCCTAAACCTTGCCGTTCCCTAACCCGAACCCTAGTTCGGAAAGGAAACCCACCAGCAGCCCTACACCTTACCCTCCGCCGTGCCCTGATCCTGATGCGTACACTGACACTGAACCGTGAGTCCGCACGTACCCTGACCCCAGCCCGTTTCCGTACCCTCACCTGTGCCCTACAGCTTGCCGTTCCCTAACCCGAACCCTAGCCCGGAACGGAAACCCACCAGCAGCCCTACACCTTACCCTCCGCCGTGCCCTAATCCTGATGCGTACGCTGACACTGACCCGTGCGTCCGCACGTGCCCTGACACCAGCCCGTGTCTGTACCCTCACGTGTGCCCTAAACCTTGCCATTCCTTAACCCGAACCCTAGCCCGGAATGGAAACCCACCAGCAGCCCTACACCTTACACTCCGCCGTGCCCTTATCCTGATGCGTACGCTGAAACTGACCCGTGCGTCCGCACGTACCCTGACCCCAGCCCTTGTCCGTACCCTCACGTGTGCCCTAATCCTTGCCGTTCCCTAACCCGAACCCTAGCCCGGAACGGAAACCCACCAGCAGCCCTACATCTTACCCTCCGCCGTTCCCTAATCCTGATGCGTACACTGACACTGAACCGTGCGTCCGCACGTACCCTGAACCCAGCCCGTTTCCGTACCCTCACCTGTGCCCTACAGCTTGCCGTTCCCTAACCCGAACCCTAGCCCGGAACGGAAACCCACCAGCAGCCCTACACCTTACCCTCCGCCGTGCCCTAATCCTGATGCGTACGCTGACGCTGACACGTGCGTCCGCACGTGCCCTGACCCCAGCCCGTGTCCGTACCCTCACCTGTGCCCTAAACCTTGCCGTTCCCTAACCCAAACCCTAGCCCGGAACGGAAACCCACCAGCAGCACTACACCTTACCCTCCGCCGTGCCCTAATCCTGATGCGTACGCTGACACTGACCCGTGCGTCCGCACGTACCCTGACTCCAGCCCGTTTCCGTACCCTCACCTGTGCCCTACTGCTTGCCGTTCCCTAACCCGAACCCTAGCCCGGAACGGAAACCCACCAGCAGCCCTACACCTTACCCTCCGCCGTGCCCTAATCCTGATGCTTACACTGACACTGAACCGTGCGTCCGCACGTACCCTGACCCCAGCCCGTTTCCGTACCCTCACCTGTGCCATACAGCTTGCCGTTCCCTAACCCGAACCCTAGCCTGGAACGGAAACCCACCAGCAGCCCTACACCTTACCCTCCGCCGTGCCCTAATCCTGATGCGTACGCTGACACTGACCCGTGCGTCCGCAAGTGCCCTGACCCCAGCCCGTGTCCGTACCCTCACCTGTGCCCTACAGCTTGCCGTTCCCTAACCCGAACCCTAGCCCGGAACGGAAACCCACCAGCAGCCCTACACCTTACCCTCAGCAGTGCCCTAATCCTGATGCATACACTGACACTGAACCGTGCGTCCGCACGTACCCTGACCCCAGCCCGTTTCCGCACCCTCACCTGTGCCCTACAGCTTGCCGTTCCCTAACCCGAACCCTAGCACGGAACGGAAAACCACCAGCAGCACTACACCTTACCCTCCGCCGTGCCCTAATCCTGATAAGTACGCTGACACTGAACCGTGCGTCCGCACGTGCCCTGGCCCCAGCCCGTGTCCGTACCCTCACGTGGGCCCTAAACCTTGCCGTTCCCTAACCCGAACCCTAGCCCGGAACGGAAACCCACCAGCAGCCCTACACCTTACCCTCCGCCGTGCCCTAATCCTGATGCGTACACTGACACTGAACTGTGCGTCCTCAGGTACCCTGACCCCAGCCCGTTTCCGTACCCTCACCTGTGCCCTACAGCTTGCCGTTCCCTAACCCGAACCCTAGCCCGGAACGGAAACCCACCAGCAGCCCTACACCTTACCCTCAGCAGTGCCCTAATCCTGATGCATACACTGACACTGAACCGTGCGTCCGCACGTACCCTGACCCCAGCCCGTTTCCGCACCCTCACCTGTGCCCTACAGCTTGCCGTTCCCTAACCCGAACCCTAGCCCGGAACGGAAACCCACCAGCAGCCCTACACCTTACCCTCCGCCGTGCCCTAATCCTGATGCGTACACTGACACTGAACTGTGCGTCCGCACGTACCCTGACCCCAGCCCGTTTCCGAACACTCACCTGTGCCCTACAGTTGCCGATCCCTAACCCGAACCCTAGCCCGGAACGGAAACCCACCAGCAGCCCTACACCTTACCCTCCGCCGTGCCCTAATCCTGATGCGTACACTGACACTGACCCGTGCATCCGCACGTGCCCTGAAACCAGGCCGTGTCCATACCCTCACGTGTGCCCTAAACCTTGCCATTCCCTAACCCGAACCCTAGCCCGGAACGGAAACCCAACAGCAGCCCTACACCTTACCTGCCACCGTGCCCTAATCCTGATGCGTTCGCTGACACTGACCCGTGCGTCCGCACATGCCCTGACACCAGCCCGTGTCCGTACCTCACCTGTGCCCTAAACCTTGCCGTTCCCTAACCCGAACCCTAGCCCGGAACAAAAACCCACCAGCAGCCCTACACCTTACCCTCCGCCGTGCCCTAATCCTGATGCGTACACTGACACTGACCCGTGCGTCCGCACGTGCCCTGACACCAGCCCGTGTCCGTACTCTCACGTGTGCCCTACAGCTTGCCGTTCCCTAACCCAAACCCTAGCCCGGAACGGAAACCCACCAGCAGCCCTACACCTTACCCTCCGCCGTGCCCTAATCCTGATGCGTACACTGACACTGAACCGTGTGTCCGCACGTACCCTGACCCCAGCCCGTTTCCGTACCCTCACCTGTGCCCTACAGCTTGCCGTTCCCTAACCCGAACCCTAGCCCGGAACGGAAAACCACCAGCAGCCCTACACCTTACACTCCGCCGTGCCCTAATCCTGATGCGTACGCTGACACAGACCCGTGCGTCCGCACGTGCCCTGAACCCAGCCCGTGTCCGTAACCTCACGTGTGCCCTAAACCTTGCTGTTCCCTAACCCGAAGCCTAGCCCGGAACGGAAACCCACCAGCAGCCCTACACCTTACACTCCGCCGTGCCCTAATCCTGATGCGTACGCTGACACTGACCCTTGCGTCCGCACGTACCCTGACCCCAGCCCGTTTCCGTACCCTCACCGGTGCCCTACAGCTTGCCGTTCCCTAACCCGAACCCTAGCCCGGAACGGAAACCCACCAGAAGCCCTAAAACTTACCCTCCGCCGTGACCTAATCCTGATGCATACGCTGAAACTGACCCGTGGGTCCGCACGTGCCCTGACCCCAGCCCGTATCCGTACCCTCACCTGTGCCCTAAGCCTTGCCATTCCCTAACCCGAACCCTAGCCCGGCACGGAAACCCACCAGCAGCCCTACACCTTACCCTCCGCCGTGCCCTAATCCTGATGCGTACACTGACACTGAACCGTGCGTCCGCACGTACCCTGACCCGAGCCCGTTTCCGTACCCTCACCTGTGGCCTACAGCTTGCCGTTCCGTAACCCGAACCCTAGCCCGGAACGGAAACCCACCAGCAGCCCTACACCTTACCCTCCGCCGTGCCCTAATCCTGATGCGTACGCTGACACTGACCCGTGCGTCCGCACGTGCCCTGACCCCAGCCCGTGTCCGTACCCTCACGTGTGCCCTAAACCTTGCCGTTCCCTAACCCGAACCCTAGTCCAGAACAGAAACCCACAAGCAGCCCCACACCTTACCCTCCGCCATGCCCTTATCCTGATGCGTACAGTGACACTGACCCGTGCGTCCGCACGTACCCTGACCCCAGCCCGTTTCCGTACCCTCACCTGTGCCCTACAGCTTGCCGTTCCCTAGCCCGAACCCTAGCCCGGAACAAAAACCCACCAGCAGCCCTAAACCTTACCCTCCGCCGTGACCTAATCCTGATGCGTACGCTGACACTGATCTGTGCGTCCGCACGTGCCCTGACCCCAGCCCGTGTCCGTACCCTCACGTGTGCCCTAAACCTTGCCGTTCCCTAACCCGAACCCTAGCCCGGAACGGAAACCCACCAGCAGCCCTACACCTTACCCTCCGCCGTGCCCTAATCCTGATGCGTACGCTGACACTGACACGTGCATTCGCACGTGCCCTTACCCCAGCCCGTGTCCGTACCCTCGCGTGTGCCCTAAACCTTGCCGTGCCCTAACCCGAACCCTAGCCCGGAACGGAAACCCACCAGCAGCCCTACACCTTACCCTCTGCCGTGCCCTAATCCTGATGCGTACACTGACACTGAAACGTGCGTCCGCACGTACCCTGACCCCAGCCCGTTTCCGTACCCTCACCTGTGCCCTACAGCTTGCCGTTCCCTAACCCGAACCCTAGCCCGGAACGGAAACCCACCAGCAGCCCTACACCTTACCCTCCGCCATGCCCTAATCCTGATGCATACACTGACACTGAACCGTGCGTCCGCACGTACCCTGACCCCAGCCCGTTTCCATACCCTCACCTGTGCCCTACAGCTTGCCGTTCCCTAACCCGAACCCTAGCCCGGAACGGAAAACCACCAGCAGCCCTACACCTTATCCTCCGCCGTGCCCTAATCCTGATGCGTACGCTGACACAGACCCGTGCGTCCGCACGTGCCCTGACCCCAGCCCGTGTCCGTACCCTCACGTGTGCCCTAAACCTTGCTGTTCCCTAACCCGAAGTGTAGCCCGGAAAGGAAACCCACCAGCAGCCCTACACCTTACCCTCCGCCGTGCCCTAATCCTGATGCGTACGCTGACACTGACCCTTGCGTCCGCACGTACCCTGACCCCAGCCCGTTTCCGTGCCCTCACCTGTGCCCTACAGCTTGCCGTTCCCTAACCCGAACCCTAGCCCGGAACGGAAACCAAACAGCACCCCTACACCTTACCCTCCGCCGTGCCCTAATCCTGATGCGTACACTGACACTGAACCGTGCGTCCGCACGTACCCTGACCCCAGCCCGTTTCCGTGCCCTCATCTGTGCCCTACAGCTTGCCGTTCCCTAACCCGAACCCTAGCCCGGAACGGAAACCCACCAGCAGCCCTAAACCTTACCCTCCGCCGTGCCCTAATCCTGATGCGTACACTGACACTGACCTGTGCGTCTGCACGTGCCCTGACCCCAGCCCGTTTCCGTACCCTCACCTGTGCCCTACAGCTTGCCGTTCCCTAACCCGAACCCTAGCCAAGAACGGAAACCCACCACCAGCCCTAAACCTTACCCTCCGCCGTGCCCTAATCCTGATGCGTACACTGACACTGAACCGTGCGTCCGCACGTACCCTGACCCCAGCCCGTTTCCATACCCTCACCTGTGCCCTACAGCTTGCCGTTCCCTAACCCGAACCCTAGCCCGGAACGGAAAACCACCAGCAGCCCTACACCTTACCCTCCGCCGTGCCCTAATCCTGATGCGTACGCTGACACAGACCCGTGCGTCCGCACGTGCCCTGACCCCAGCCCGTGTCCGTACCCTCACGTGTGCCCTAAACCTTGCTGTTCCCTAACCCGAAGTGTAGCCCGGAACGGAAACCCACCAGCAGCCCTACACCTTACCCTCCGCCGTGCCCTAATCCTGATGCGTACGCTGACACTGACCCTTGCGTCCGCACGTACCCTGACCCCAGCCCGTTTCCGTACCCTTTCCTGTGCCCTACAGCTTGCCGTTCCCTAACCCGAACCCTACCCTGGAACGGAAACCCACCAGCAGCCCTAAAACTTACCCTCCGCTGTGACCTAATCCTGATGCGTACGCTGACACTGATCCGTGCGTCCGCACGTGCCCTGACCCCAGCCCGTGTCCGTACCCTCACCTGTGCCCTACAGCTTGCCGTTCCCTAACCCAAACCCTAGCCCGGAACGGAAACCCACCAGCAGCCCTACACCTTACCCTCCGCCGTGCCCTAACCGTGATGCATACAGTGACACTGAACCGTGCGTCCGCACGTACCCTGACCCCAGCCCGTTTCCGTACCCTTACCTGTGCCCTACAGCTTGATGTTCCCTAACCCGAACCCTAGCCCGGAACAGAAACCCACCAGCAGCCCTACAACTTACCGTCCGCCGTGTCCTAATCCTGCTGTGTACGCTGACACTGAACCGTGCGTCCGCTCGTGCCCTGACACCAACCCATGTCCGTACCCTCACGTGTGCCCTAAACCTTGCCGTTCCCTAACCCGAACCCTAGCCCGGAATGGAAACCCACCAGCAGCCCTACACCTTACACTCCGCGGTGCCCTTATCCTAAAGCGTACGCTGAAACTGACCCGTGCGTCCGCACGTACCCTGACGCCAGCCCGTTTCCGTACCCTCACCTGTGCCCTACAGCTTGCCGTTCCCTAACCACAAACCTAGCCCGGAACGGAAACCCACCAACAGCCCTACACCTTACCCTCCGCCGTGACCTAATCCTGATGCGTACGCTGACACTGACCCGTGCGTCCGCACGTGCCCTGACCCCAGCCCGTATCCGTGCCCTCACCTGTGCCCTAAACCTTGCCGTTCCCTAACCCGAACCCTAGCCCGGAACGGAAACCCACCAGCAGGCCTACACCTTACCCTCCGCCGTGCCCTAATCCTGATGCGTACGCTGACACTGACCCGTGCGTCCGCACGTGCCCTGACCCCAGCCCGTGTGCGTAACTTCACGTGTGCCCTAAACCTTGCCGTTCCCTAACCCGAACCCTAGCCCGGAACGGAAACCAAACAGCAGCCCTACACCTTACCCTCCGCCGTGCCCTAATCCTGATGCGTACACTGACACTGAACCGTGCGTCCGCACGTACCCTGACCCCAGCCCGTTTCCGTGCCCTCACCTGTGCCCTACAGCTTGCCGTTCCCTAACCCGAACCCTAGCCCGGAACGGAAACCCACCAGCAGCCCTAAACCTTACCCTCCGCCGTGCCCTAATCCTGATGCGTACACTGACACTGACCCGTGCGTCTGCACGTGCCCTGACCCCAGCCCGTTTCCGTACCCTCACCTGTGCCCTACAGCTTGCCGTTCCCTAACCCGAACCCTAGCCAAGAACGGAAACCCACCACCAGCCCTAAACCTTACCCTCCGCCGTGCCCTAATCCTGATGCGTACACTGACACTGAACCGTGCGTCCGCACGTACCCTGACCCCAGCCCATTTCCGAACCCTCACCTGTGCCCTACACCTTGCCGTTCCCTAACCCGAACCCTAGCCCGGAACGGAAACCCACCAGCAGCCCTACACCTTACCCTCCGCCGTGCCCTAATCCTGATGCATACGCTGACACTGACCCGAGCGTCCGCACGGGCCCTGACACGACCCCGTGTACGTACCCTCACGTGTGCCCTAAAACTTGCCGTTCCCTAACACAAACCCTAGCCCGGAACGGAAACCCACCAGCAGCCCTACACCTTACCCTCCGCCGTGCCCTAATCCGGATGCGAACACTGACACTGAACCGTGCGTCAGCACGTACCCTGACCCCAGCCCGTTTCCGTACCCTCACCTGTGCCCTACAGCTTGCCGTTCC
Organism: Hyperoodon ampullatus; assembly: GCF_949752795.1. Lineage (NCBI taxonomy): Eukaryota > Metazoa > Chordata > Mammalia > Artiodactyla > Ziphiidae > Hyperoodon > Hyperoodon ampullatus. The sequence goes on from NW_027640423.1 coordinate 7,646, forward strand.
CTAACCCGAACCCTAGCCCGGAACGGAAACCCACTAGCAGCCCTACACCTTACCCTCCACAGTGCCCTAATCCTGATGCGTACACTGACACTGAACCGTGCGTCCGCACGTACCCTGACCCCAGCCCGTTTCCATACCCTCACCTGTGCCCTACAGCTTGCCGTTCCCTAACCCGAACCCTAGCCCAGAACGGAAACCCACCAGCAGCCCCACCCCTTAGCCTCCGCCATAACCTCATCCTACTCCGTACGCGGACACTGGCCCGTGCGTCCGCACGTGCCCCAACCCTAGCACGTGTCCGCACCCTCACCTGTGCCCTCAACCTTGCCGTTCCCTAACCCTAACCCTAGCCCGGAACGGAAACCCACCGGCAGCCCCACACCTTAGCCTCCGCCGTACCCTAATCCTACTCCGTACGCGGACACTGGCCCGTGCGTCCGCACGTGCCCCGACCCTAGCACGTGTCCGCACCCTCACCTGTGCCCTCAACCTTGCCGTTCCCTAACCTAACCCTAGCCCGGAACGGAAACCCACCGGCAGCCCCACCCCTTAGGCTCCGCCGTACCCTAATCTTACTCCGTACGTGGACACTGGCCCGTGCGTCCGCACGTGCCCCGAACCTAGCACGTGTCCGCACCCTCACCTGTGCCCTGAACCTTGCCGTTCCCTAACCCTAACCCTAGCCCGGAACGGAAACCCACCGGCAGCCCCACACCTTAGCCTCCGCCGTACCCTCATCCTACTCCGTACGCGGACACTGAACCGTGCGTCCGCACGTGCCCCGACCCTAGCACGTGTCCGCACCCTCACCTGTGCCCTCAACCTTGCCGTTCCCTAACCCTAACCCTAGCCCGGAACGGAAACCAACCGGCAGCCCCACACCTTAGCCTCCGCCGTACCCTCATCCTACTCCGTACGCGGACACTGGCCCATGCGTCCGCACGTGCCCCGACCCTAGCACGTGTCCGCACCCTCACCTGTGCCCTCAACCTTGCCGTTCCCTAACCCTAACCCTAGCCCGGAACGTAAACCCACCGGCAGCCCCACACCTTAGCCTCCGCTGTACCCTCATCCTACTCAGTACGCGGACACTGGCCCGTGCGTCCGCACGTGCCCCGTCCCTAGCACGTGTCCGCACCCTCACCTGTGCCCTCAACCTTGACGTTCCGTAACCCTAACCCTTGCCCGGAACGGAAACCCACCGGCAGCCCCACACCTTAGCCTCCGCCGTACCCTCATCCTACTCCGTACGCGGACACTGGCCCGTGCGTCGCACGTGCCCCGACCCTAGCACGTGTCCGCACCCTCACCTGTGCCCTCAACCTTGCCGTTCCCTAACCCTAACCCTAGCCCGGAACGGAAACCCACCGGCAGCCCCACACCTTAGCCTCCGCCGTACCCTCATCCTACTCCGTACACGGACACTGGCCCGTGCGTCCGCACGTGCCCCGACCCTAGCACGTGTCCGCACCCTCACCTGTGCCCTCAACATTGCCGTTCCCTAACCCTAACCCTAGCCCAGAACGGAAACCCACCGCCCGCGCCACACCTTAGCCTCCGCCGTTCCCTCATCCTACTCCGTACGCGGACACTGGCCCGTGCATCCGCACGTGCCCCGACCCTAGCACGTGTCTGCACCCTCACCTGTGCCCTCAACCTTGCCGTTCCCTAACCCTAACCCTAGCCCGGAACGGAAACCCACCGGCAGCCCCACACCTTAGCCTCCGCCATAACCTCATCCTACTCCGTACGCGGACACTGGCCCGTGTGTCCGCACGTGCCCCGACCCTAGCACGTGTCCGCACCCTCACCTGTGCCCTCAACCTTGCCATTCCCTAACCCTAACCCTAACCCGGAACGGAAACCCACCGGCAGCCCCACACCTTAGCCTCCGCCGTACCCTAATCCTAATCCGTACGCGGACACTGGCCCGTGCGTCCGCACGTGCCCCGAACCTAGCACGTGTCCGCACCCTCACCTGTGCCCTGAACCTTGCCGTTCCCTAACCCTAACCCTAGCCCGGAACGGAAACCCACCGGCAGCCACACCCCTTAGCCTCCGCTGTACCCTCATCCTACTCCGTACGCGGACACTGAACCGTGCGTCCGCACGTGCCCCGACCCTAGCACGTGTCCGCACCCTCACCTGTGCCCTCAACCTTGCCGTTCCCTAACCCTAACCCTAGCCCGGAACGGAAACCAACCGGCAGCCCCACACCTTAGCCTCCGCCGTACCCTCATCCTACTCCGTACGCGGACACTGACACGTGGGTCCGCACGTGCCCCGACCATAGCACGTGTCCGCACCCTCACCTGTGCCCTCAACCTTGCCGTTCCCTAACCCTAACCCTAGCCCGGAACGGAAACCCACCGGCAGCCCCACCACTTAGCCTCCGCCGTACCCTCATCCTACTCCGTACGCGGACACTGACCCGTGCGCCCGCACGTGCCCCGACCCTAGAACGTGTCCGCACCCTCACCTGTGCCCTCAACCTTGCCGTTCCCTAACCCTAACCCTAGCCCGGAACGGAAACCCACCGGCAGCCCCACACCTTAGCCTCCGCCGTACCCTCATCCTACTCCGTACGCGGACACTGGACCGTGCGTCCGCACGTGCCCCGACCCTAGCACGTGTCCGCACCCTCACCTGTGCCCTCAACCTTGCCGTTCCCTAACCCTAACCCTAGCCCGGAACGGAAACCCACCGGCAGCCCCACACATTAGCCTCCGCCGTACCCTCATCCTACTCCGTACGCGGACACTGGCCCGTGCGTCCGCACGTGCCCCGACCCTAGCACGTGTCCGCACCCTCACCTGTGCCCTCAACCTTGACGTTACCTAACCCTAACCCTAGCCCGGAACGGAAACCCACCGGCAGCCCCACACCTTAGCCTCCGCCGTACCCTAATCCTACTCCGTACGTGGACACTGGCCCGTGCGTCCGCACGTGCCCCGAACCTAGCACGTGTCCGCACCCTCACCTGTGCCCTGAACCTTGCCGTTCCCTAACCCTAACCCTAGCCCGGAATGGAAACCCACCGGCAGCCCCACCCCTTAGCCTCCGCCGTACCCTCATCCTACTCCGTACGCGGACACTGAACCGTGCGTCCGCACGTGCCCCGACCCTAGCACGTGTCCGCACCCTCACCTGTGCCCTCAACCTTGCCGTTCCCTAACCCTAACCCTAGCCCGGAACGGAAACTAACCGGCAGCCCCACACCTTAGCCTCCGCGGTACCCTCATCCTACTCCGTACGCGGACACTGACACGTGGGTCCGCACGTGCCCCGACCCTAGCACGTGTCCGCACCCTCACCTGTGCCCTCAACCTTGCCGTTCCCTAACCCTAACCCTAGCCCGGAACGGAAACCCACCGGCAGCCCCACCACTTAGCCTCCGCCGTACCCTCATCCTACTCCGTACGCGGACACTGACCCGTGCGCCCGCACGCGCCCCGACCCTAGCACGTGTCCGCACCCTCACCTGTGCCCTCAACCTTGCCGTTCCCTAACCCTAACCCTAGCCCGGAACGGAAACCCACCGGCAGCCCCACACCTTAGCCTCCGCCGTACCCTCATCCTACTCCGTACGCGGACACTGGACCGTGCGTCCGCACGTGCCCCGACCCTAGCACGTGTCCGCACCCTCACCTGTGCCCTCAACCTTGCCGTTCCCTAACCCTAACCCTAGCCCGGAACGGAAACCCACCGGCAGCCCCACACCTTAGCCTCCGCCGTACCCTCATCCTACTCCGTACGCGGACACTGGCCCGTGCGTCCGCACGTGCCCCGACCCTAGCACGTGTCCGCACCCTCACCTGTGCCCTCAACCTTGCCGTTCCCTAACCCTAACCCTAGCCCGGAACAGAAACCCACCGGCAGCCCCACACCTTAGCCTCCGCCGTACCCTCATCCTACTCCGTACGCGGACACTGGCCCGTGCGTCCGCACGTGCCCCGACCCTAGCACGTGTCCGCACCCTCACCTGTGCCCTCAACCTTGCCGTTCCCTAACCCTAACCCTAGCCCGGAACGGAAACCCACCGGCAGCCCCACACCTTAGCCTCCGCCGTACCCTCATCCTACTCCGTACGCGGACACTGGCCGGTGCGTCCGCACGTGCCCCGACCCTAGCACGTGTCCGCACCCTCACCTGTGCCCTCAACCTTGCCGTTCCCTAACCCTAACCCTAGCCCGGAACGTAAACCCACCGGCAGCCCCACACCATAGCCTCCGCTGTACCCTCATCCTACTCCGTACGCGGACACTGGCCCGTGCGTCCGCACGTGCCCCGTCCCTAGCACGTGTCCGCACCCTCACCTGTGCCCTCAACCTTGACGTTCCGTAACCCTAACCCTTGCCCGGAACGGAAACCCACCGGCAGCCCCACACCTTAGCCTCCGCCGTACCCTCATCCTACTCCGTACGCGGACACTGGCCCGTGCGTCGCACGTGCCCCGACCCTAGCACGTGTCCGCACCCTCACCTGTGCCCTCAACCTTGCCGTTCCCTAACCCTAACCCTAGCCCGGAACGGAAACCCACCGGCAGCCCCACACCTTAGCCTCCGCCGTACCCTCATCCTACTCCGTACACGGACACTGGCCCGTGCGTCCGCACGTGCCCCGACCCTAGCACGTGTCCGCACCCTCACCTGTGCCCTCAACATTGCCGTTCCCTAACCCTAACCCTAGCCCAGAACGGAAACCCACCGCCCGCGCCACACCTTAGCCTCCGCCGTTCCCTCATCCTACTCCGTACGCGGACACTGGCCCGTGCATCCGCACGTGCCCCGACCCTAGCACGTGTCTGCACCCTCACCTGTGCCCTCAACCTTGCCGTTCCCTAACCCTAACCCTAGCCCGGAACGGAAACCCACCGGCAGCCCCACACCTTAGCCTCCGCCATAACCTCATCCTATTCCGTACGCGGACACTGGCCCGTGCGTCCGCACGTGCCCCGACCCTAGCACGTGTCCGCACCCTCACCTGTGCCCTCAACCTTGCCATTCCCTAACCCTAACCCTAGCCCGGAACGGAAACCCACCGGCAGCCCCACACCTTAGCCTCCGCCGTACCCTAATCCTACTCCGTACGCGGACACTGGCCCGTGCGTCCGCACGTGCCCCGAACCTAGCACGTGTCCGCACCCTCACCTGTGCCCTGAACCTTGCCGTTCCCTAACCCTAACCCTAGCCCGGAACGGAAACCCACCGGCAGCCCCACCCCTTAACCTCCGCCGTACCCTCATCCTACTCCGTACGCGGACACTGAACCGTGCGTCCGCACGTGCCCCGACCCTAGCACGTGTCCGCACCCTCACCTGTGCCCTCAACCTTGCCGTTCCCTAACCCTAACCCTAGCCCGGAACGGAAACCAACCGGCAGCCCCACACCTTAGCCTCCGCCGTACCCTCATCCTACTCCGTACGCGGACACTGACACGTGGGTCCGCACGTGCCCCGACCATAGCACGTGTCCGCACCCTCACCTGTGCCCTCAACCTTGCCGTTCCCTAACCCTAACCCTAGCCCGGAACGGAAACCCACCGGCAGCCCCACCACTTAGCCTCCGCCGTACCCTCATCCTACTCCGTACGCGGACACTGACCCGTGCGCCCACACGTGCCCCGACCCTAGCACGTGTCCGCACCCTCACCTGTGCCCTCAACCTTGCCGTTCCCTAACCCTAACCCTAGCCCGGAACGGAAACCCACCGGCAGCCCCACACCTTAGCCTCCGCCGTACCCTCATCCTACTCCGTACGCGGACACTGGACCGTTCGTCCGCACGTGCCCCGACCCTAGCACGTGTCCGCACCCTCACCTGTGCCCTCAACCTTGCCGTTCCCTAACCCTAACCCTAGCCCGGAACGGAAACCCACCGGCAGCCCCACACCTTAGCCTCCGCCGTACCCTCATCCTACTCCGTACGCGGACACTGGCCCGTGCGTCCGCACGTGCCCCGACCCTAGCACGTGTCCGCACCCTCACCTGTGCCCTCAACCTTGCCGTTCCCTAACCCTAACCCTAGCCCAGAACAGAAACCCACCGGCAGCCCCACACCTTAGCCTCCGCCGTACCCTCATCCTACTCCATACGCGGACACTGGCCCGTGCGTCCGCACGTGCCCCGACCCTAGCACGTGTCCGCACCCTCACCTGTGCCCTCAACCTTGCCGTTCCCTAACCCTAACCCTAGCCGGAAACGGAAACCCACCGGCAGCCCCACACCTTAGCCTCCGCCGTACCCTCATCCTACTCCGTACGCGGACACTGGCCCGTGCGTCCGCACGTGCCCCGACCCTAGCACGTGTCCGCACCCTCACCTGTGCCCTCAACCTTGCCGTTCCCTAACCCTAACCCTAGCCCGGAACGGAAACCCACCGGCAGCCCCACACCGTAGCCTCCGCCGTACCCTCATCTTACTCCGTACGCGGACACTGGCCCATGCGTCCGCACGTGCCCCGACCCTAGCACGTGTCCGCACCCTCACCTGTGCCCTCAACCTTGCCGTTCCCTAACCCTAACCCTAGCCCGGAACGTAAACCCACCGGCAGCCCCACACCTTAGCCTCTGCTGTACCCTCATCCTACTCCGTACGCGGACACTGGCCCATGCGTCCGCACGTGCCCCGTCCCTAGCACGTGTCCGCACCCTCACCTGTGCCCTCAACCTTGACGTTCCGTAACCCTAACCCTTGCCCGGAACGGAAACCCACCGGCAGCCCCACACCTTAGCCTCCGCCGTACCCTCATCCTACTCCGTACGCGGACACTGGCCCGTGCGTCGCACGTGCCCCGACCCTAGCACGTGTCCGCACCCTCACCTGTGCCCTCAACCTTGCCGTTCCCTAACCCTAACCCTAGCCCGGAACGGAAACCCACCGGCAGCCCCACACCTTAGCCTCCGCCGTACCCTCATCCTACTCCGTACACGGACACTGGCCCGTGCGTCCGCACGTGCCCCGACCCTAGCACGTGTCCGCACCCTCACCTGTGCCCTCAACATTGCCGTTCCCTAACCCTAACCCTAGCCCAGAACGGAAACCCACCGCCCGCGCCACACCTTAGCCTCCGCCGTTCCCTCATCCTACTCCGTACGCGGACACTGGCCCGTGCATCCGCACGTACCCCGACCCTAGCACGTGTCTGCACCCTCACCTGTGCCCTCAACCTTGCCGTTCCCTAACCCTAACCCTAGCCCGGAACGGAAACCCACCGGCAGCCCCACACCTTAGCCTCCGCTGTACCCTAATCCTACTCCGTACGCGGACACTGGCCCGTGCGTCCGCACGTGCCCCTACCCTAGCACGTGTCCGCACCCTCACCTGTGCCCTCATCCTTGCCGTTCCCTAACCTAACCCTAGCCCGGAACAGAAACCCACCGGCAGCCCCACCCCTTAGCCTCCGCCGTACCCTAATCCTACTCCGTACGTGGACACTGGCCAGTGCGTCCGCACGTGCCCCGAACCTAGCACGTGTCCGCACCCTCACCTGTGCCCTCAACCTTGCCGTTCCATAACCCTAACCCTAGGCCGGAACGGAAACCCACCGGCTGCCCCACACCTTACCCTCCGCCGTACCCTCATCCTACTCCGTACGCGGACACTGGCCCGTGCGTCCGCACGTGCCCCGACCATAGCACGTGTCCGCACCCTCACCTGTGCCCTCAACCTTGCCGTTCCCTAACCCTAACCCTAGCCCGGAACGGAAACCCACCGGCAGCCCCACACCTTAGCCTCCGCCGTACCCTCATCCTACTCCGTACGCGGACACTGGCCCGTGCGTCCGCACGTGCCCCGACCCTAGCACGTGTCCGCACCCTCACCTGTGCCCTCAACCTTGCCGTTCCCTAACCCTAACCCTAGCCCGGAACGGAAACCCACCGGCAGCCCCACACCTTAGCCTCCGCCGTACCCTCATCCTACTCCGTACGCGGACACTGACCCGTGCGTCCGCACGTGCCCCGACCCTAGCACGTGTCCGCACCCTCACCTGTGCCCTCAACCTTGCCGTTCCCTAACCCTAACCCTAGCCCGGAACGGAAACCCACCGGCAGCCCCACACCTTAGCCTCCGCCGTACCCTCATCTTACTCCGTACGCGGACACTGGCCCGTGCGTCCGCACGTGCCCTGACCCTAGCACGTGTCCGCACCCTCACCTGTGCCCTCAACCTTGCCGTTCCCTAACCCTAACCCTAGCCCGGAACGGAAACCCACCGGCAGCCCCACACCTTAGCCTCCGCCGTCCCCTCATCCTACTCCGTACGCGGACACTGGCCCGTGCGTCCGCAAGTGCCCCGACCCTAGCACGTGTGCGCACCCTCACCTGTGCCCTCAACCTTGCCGTTCCGTAACCCTAACCCTTGCCCTGAACGGAAACCCACCGGCAGCCCCACACCTTAGCCTCCGCCGTACCCTCATCCTACTCCGTACACGGACACTGGCCCGTGCGTCGCACGGGCCCCGACCCTAGCACGTGTCCGCACCCTCACCTGTGCCCTCAACCTTGCCGTTCCCTAACCCTAACCCTAGCCCGGAACGGAAACCCACCGGCAGCCCCACACCTTAGCCTCCGCCGTACCCTCATCCTACTCCGTACGCGGACACTGGCCCATGCGTCCACACGTGCCCCGACCCTAGCATGTGTCCGCACCCTCACCTGTGCCCTCAACATTGCCGTTCCCTAACCCTAACCCTAGCCCGGAACGGAAACCCACCGGCCGCGCCACACCTTAGCCTCCGCCGTTCCCTCATCCTACTCCGTACGCGGACACTGGCCCGTGCGTCCGCACGTGCCCCGACCCTAGCACGTGTCCGCACCCTCACCTGTGCCCTCAACCATGCCGTTCCCTAACCCTAACCCTAGCCTGGAACGGAAAACCACCGGCCGCGCCACACCTTAGCCTCCGCCGTTCCCTCATCCTACTCCATACGCGGACACTGGCCCGTGCGTCCGCACGTGCCCCGACCCTAGCACGTGTCCGCACCCTCACCTGTGCCCTCAACCTTGCCGTTCCCTAACCCTAACCCTAGCCCAGAACGGAAACCCACCGGCAGCCCCACACTTTAGCCTCCGCCGTAACCTCATCCTACTCCGTACGCGCACACTGGCCTGTGCGTCCGCACGTGCCCCGACCCTAGCACGTGTCCGCACCCTCACCTGTGCCCTCAACCTTGCCGTTCCCTAACCCTAACCCTAGCCCGGAACGGAAACCCACCGGCAGCCCCACACCTTAGCCTCCGCCGTACCCTAACCCTACTCCGTACGCGGACACTGGCCCGTGCGTCCGCACGTGCCCCGACCCTAGCACGTGTCCGCACCCTCACCTGTGCCCTCAACCTTGTCGTTCCCTAACCTAACCCTAGCCCGGAACGGAAACCCACCGGCAGCCCCACCCCTTAGCCTCCGCCGTACCCTAATCCTACTCCGTACGCGGACAGTGGCCCGTGCGTCCGCACGTGCCCCGACCCTAGCACGTGTCCGCACCCTCACCTGTGCCCTGAACCTTGCCGTTCCCTAACCCTAACCCTAGCCCGGAACGGAAACCCACCGGCAGCCCCACCCCTTAGCCTCCGCCGTAACCTAATCCTACTCCGTACACGGACACTGACCCGTGCGCCCGCACGTGCCCCGACCCTAGCACGTGTCCGCACCCTCACCTGTGCCCTCAACCTTGCCGTTCCCTAACCCTAACCCTAGCCCGGAACGGAAACCCACCGGCAGCCCCACCCCTTAGCCTCCGCCGTACCCTAATCCTACTCCGTACGCGGACACTGTACCGTCCGTCCGCACGTACCCCGGCTCTAGCACGTGTCCGCATCCTCACCTGTGCCCTCAACCTTCCCGTTCCCTAACCCTAACCCTAGACCGGAACAGAAACCCACCGGCAGCCCCACCCCTTAGACTCCGCCGTACCCTAATCCTACTCTGTACGCGGACACTGAACCGTGCGTCCGCACGTGCCACGGCCCTAGCACGTGTCCGCACCCTCACCTGTGCCCTCAACCTTGCCGTTCCCTAACCCTAACCCTAGCCCGGAACGGAAACCCACCGGCAGCCCCACACCTTAGCCTCCGCCGTACCCTCATCCTACTCCGTACGCGGACACTGGCCCGTGCGTCCGCACGTGCCCCGACCCTAGCACGTGTCCGGACCCTCACCTGTGCCCTGAACCTTGCCGTTCCCTAACCCTAACCCTAGCCCGGAACGGAAACCCACCGGCAGCCCCACCCCTTAGCCTCCGCCGTACCCTCATCCTACTCCGTACGAGGACACTGAACCGTGCGTCCGCACGTGCCCCGACCCTAGCACGTGTCCGCACCCTCACCTGTGCCCTCAACCTTGCCGTTCCCTAACCCTAACCCTAGCCCGGAACGGAAACCAACCAGCAGCCCCACACCTTAGCCTCCGCCGTACCCTCATCCTACTCCGTACGCGGACACTGACCCGTGGGTCCGCACGTGCCCCGACCCTAGCACGTGTCCGCACCCTCACCTGTGCCCTCAACCTTGCCGTTCCCTAACCCTAACCCTAGCCCGGAACGGAAACCCACCGGCAGCCCCACCCCTTAGCCTCCGCCGTACCTTCATCCTACTCTGTACGCGGACACTGGCCCGTGCGTCCGCACGTGCCCCGACCCTAGCACGTGTCCGCACCCTCACCTGTGCCCTCAAACTTGCCGTTCCCTAACCCTAACCCTAGCCCGGAACGGAAACCCACCGGCAGCCCCATACCTTAGCCTCCGCCGTACCCTCATCCTACTCCGTACGCGGACACTGGACCGTGCGTCCGCACGTGCCCCGACCCTAGCACGTGTCCGCACCCTCACCTGTGCCCTCAACCTTGCCGTTCCCTAACCCTAACCCTAGCCCGGAACGGAAACCTACCGGCAGCCCCACACCTTAGCCTCCGCCGTACCCTCATCCTACTCCGTACGCGGACACTGGCCCGTGCGTCCGCACGTGCCCCGACCCTAGCACGTGTCCGCACCCTCACCTGTGCCCTCAACCTTGCCGTTCCCTAACCCTAACCCTAGCCCGGAACGGAAACCCACCGGCAGCCCCACACCTTAGCCTCCGCCGTACCCTCATCTTAATCCGTACGCGGACACTGGCCCGTGCGTCCGCACGTGCCCCGACCCTAGCATGTGTCCGCACCCTCACCTGTGCCCTCAACCTTGCCGTTCCCTAACCCTAACCCTAGCCCGGAACGGAAACCCACCGGCAGCCCCACACCTTAGCCTCTGCCGTAACCTCATTCTACTCCGTACGCGGACACTGGCCCATGCGTCCGCACGTGCCCCGTCCCTAGCACGTGTGCGCACCCTCACCTGTGCCCTCAACCTTGCCGTTCCGTAACCCTAACCCTTGCCCTGAACGGAAACCCACCGGCAGCCCCACACCTTAGCCTCCGCCGTACCCTCATCCTACTCCGTACGCGGGCACTGACCCGTGCGTCGCACGTGCCCCGACCCTAGCACGTGTCCGCACCCTCACCTGTACCCTCAACTTTGCCGTTCCCTAACCCTAACCCTAGCCCGGAACGGAAACCCACCGGCAGCCCCACACCTTAGCCTCCGCCGTACCCTCATCCTACTCCGTACGCGGACACTGACCCGTGCGTCCGCACGTGCCCCGACCCTAGCACGTGTCCGCACCCTCACCTGTGCCCTCAACCTTGCCGTTCCCTAACCCTAACCCTAGCCCGGAACGGAAACCCACCGGCAGCCCCACACCTTAGCCTCCGCCGTACTCTAATCCTACTCCGTACGCGGACAGTGGCCCGTGCGTCCGCACGTGCCCCGACCCTAGCACGTGTCCGCACCCTCACCTGTGCCCTCAACCTTGCCGTTCCCTAACCCTAACCCTAGCCCGGAACGGAAACCCACCCGCAGCCCCACCCCTTAGCCTCCGCCGTACCCTCATCCTACTCCGTACGAGGACACTGAACCGTGCGTCCGCACGTGCCCCGACCCTAGCACGTGTCCGCACCCTCACCTGTGCCCTCAACCTTGCCGTTCCCTAACCCTAACCCTAGCCCGGAACGGAAACCAACCAGCAGCCCCACACCTTAGCCTCCGCCGTACCCTCATCCTACTCCGTACGCGGACACTGACCCGTGGGTCTGCACGTGCCCCGACCCTAGCACGTGTCCGAACCCTCACCTGTGCCCTCAACCTTGCCGTTCCCTAACCCTAACCCTAGCCCGGAACGGAAACCCACCGGCAGCCCCACCCCTTAGCCTCCGCCGTACCTTCATCCTACTCTGTACGCGGACACTGGCCCGTGCGTCCGCACGTGCCCCGACCCTAGCACGTGTCCGCACCCTCACCTGTGCCCTCAAACTTGCCGTTCCCTAACCCTAACCCTAGCCCGGAACGGAAACCCACCGGCAGCCCCATACCTTAGCCTCCGCCGTACCCTCATCCTACTCCGTACGCGGACACTGGACCGTGCGTCCGCACGTGCCCCGACCCTAGCACGTGTCCGCACCCTCACCTGTGCCCTCAACCTTGCCGTTCCCTAACCCTAACCCTAGCCCGGAACAGAAACCCACCGGCAGCCCCACACCTTAGCCTCCGCCGTACCCTCATCCTACTCCGTACGCGGACACTGGCCCGTGCGTCCGCACGTGCCCCGACCCTAGCACGTGTCCGCACCCTCACCTGTGCCCTCAACCTTGCCGTTCCCTAACCCTAACCCTAGCCCGGAACGGAAACCTACCGGCAGCCCCACACCTTAGCCTCCGCCGTACCCTCATCCTACTCCGTACGCGGACACTGGCCCGTGCGTCCGCACGTGCCCCGACCCTAGCACGTGTCCGCACCCTCACCTGTGCCCTCAACCTTGCCGTTCCCTAACCCTAACCCTAGCCCGGAACGGAAACCCACCGGCAGCCCCACACCTTAGCCTCCGCCGTACCCTCATCTTAATCCGTACGCGGACACTGGCCCGTGCGTCCGCACGTGCCCCGACCCTAGCACGTGTCCGCACCCTCACCTCTGCCCTCAACCTTGCCGTTCCCTAACCCTAACCCTAGCCCGGAACGGAAACCCACCGGCAGCCCCACACCTTAGCCTCTGCCGTAACCTCATTCTACTCCGTACGCGGACACTGGCCCATGCGTCCGCACGTGCCCCGTCCCTAGCACGTGTGCGCACCCTCACCTGTGCCCTCAACCTTGCCGTTCCGTAACCCTAACCCTTGCCCTGAACGGAAACCCACCGGCAGCCCCACACCTTAGCCTCCGCCGTACCCTCATCCTACTCCGTACGCGGGCACTGACCCGTGCGTCGCACGTGCCCCGACCCTAGCACGTGTCCGCACCCTCACCTGTACCCTCAACTTTGCCGTTCCCTAACCCTAACCCTAGCCCGGAACGGAAACCCACCGGCAGCCCCACACCTTAGCCTCCGCCGTACCCTCATCCTACTCCGTACGCGGACACTGACCCGTGCGTCCGCACGTGCCCCGACCCTAGCACGTGTCCGCACCCTCACCTGTGCCCTCAACCTTGCCGTTCCCTAACCCTAACCCTAGCCCGGAACGGAAACCCACCGGCAGCCCCACACCTTAGCCTCCGCCGTACTCTAATCCTACTCCGTACGCGGACAGTGGCCCGTGCGTCCGCACGTGCCCCGACCCTAGCACGTGTCCGCACCCTCACCTGTGCCCTCAACCTTGCCGTTCCCTAACCCTAACCCTAGCCCGGAACGGAAACCAGCCGGCAGCCCAACACCTTAGCCTACGCCATACCCTCATCCTACTCCGTACGTGGACACTGACCCGTGCGTCCGCACGTGACCCGACCCTAGCACGTGTCCGCACCCTCACCTGTGCCCTCAACCTTGCCGTTCCCTAACCCTAACCCTAGCCCGGAACGGAAACCCACTGGCAGCCCCACACCTTAGCCTCCGCCATACCCTCATCCTAATCCATACGTGGACACTGACCCGTGCGTCCGCACGTGCCCCGACCCTAGCACGTGTCCGCACCCTCACCTGTGCCCTCAACCTTGCCGTTCCCTAACCCTAAACCTAGCCCGGAACGGAAACCCACCGGCAGCCCCACACCTTAGCCTCCGCCGTACCCTCATCCTACTCCGTACGCGGACACTGGCCCGTGCGTCTGCACGTGCCCCGACCCTAGCACGTGTCCGCACCCTCACCTGTGCCCTCAACCTTGCCGTTCCCTAACCCTAACCCTAGCCCGGAACGGAAACCCACCGGCAGCCCCACACCTTAGCCTCCGCCGTACCCTCATCCTACTCCGTACGCGGACACTGGCCCGTGCGTCCGCACGTGCCCCGACCCTAGCACGTGTCCGCACCCTCACCTGTGCCCTCAACCTTGCCGTTCCCTAACCCTAACCCTAGCCCGGAACGGAAACCCACCGGCAGCCCCACACCTTAGCCTCCGCCGTACCCTCATCCTACTCCGTACGCGGACACTGGCCCGTGCGTCCGCACGTGCCCCGACCCTAGCACGTGTCCGCACCCTCACCTGTGCCCTCAACCTTGCCGTTCCCTAACCCTAACCCTAGCCCGGAACGGAAACCTACCGGCAGCCCCACACCTTAGCCTCCGCCGTACCCTCATCCTACTCCGTACGCGGACACTGGCCCGTGCGTCCGCACGTGCCCCGACCCTAGCACGTGTCCGCACCCTCACCTGTGCCCTCAACCTTGCCGTTCCCTAACCCTAACCCTAGCCCGGAACGGAAACCCACCGGCAGCCCCACCCCTTAGCCTCCGCCGTACCCTAATCCTACTCCGTACGCGGACACTGACCCGTCCGTCCGCACGTGCCCCGGCCCTAGCACGTGTCCGCACCGTCACCTGTGCCCTCAACCTTCCCGTTCCCTAACCCTAACCCTAGCCCGGAACGGAAACCCACCGGCAGCCCCACCCCTTAGGCTCCGCCATACCCTAATCCTACTCTGTACGCGGACACTGAACCGTGCGTCCGCACGTGCCACGGCCCTAACACGTGTCCGCACCCTCACCTGTGCCCTCAACCTTGCCGTTCCCTAACCCTAACCCTAGCCCGGAACGGAAACCCACCGGCAGCCCCACACCTTAGCCTCCGCCGTACCCTCATCCTACTCCGTACGCGGAAACTGACCCGCGCGTCCGCACGTCCCCCGACCCTAGCACGTGTCCGCACCCTCACCTGTGCCCTCAGCCTTGCCGTTCCCTAACCCTAACCCTAGCCCGGAACGGAAACCCACCGGCAGCCCCACACCTTAGCCTCCGCCGTACCCTCATCCTAGTCCGTACGCGGACACTGACCCGTGCGTCCGCACGTGCCCCGACCCTAGCACGTGTCCGCACCCTCACCAGTGCCCTCAGCCTTGCCGTTCCCTAACCCTAACCCTAGCCCGGAACGGAAACCCACCGGCAGCCCCACACCTTAGCCTCCGCCGTACCCTAATACTACTCCGTACGCGGACACTGACACGTGCGTCCGCACGTGCCCCGACCCTAGCACGTGTCCGCATCCTCACCTGTGCCCTCAACCTTGCCGTTCCCTAACCCTAACCCTAGCCCGGAACGGAAACCCACCGGCAGCCCCACACCTTAGCCTCCGCCGTACCCTCATCCTACACCGTACGCGGACACTGACCCATGCGTCCGCACGTGGCCCGACCCTAGCACGTGTCCACACCCTCACCTGTGCCCTCAACCTTGCCGTTCCCTAACCCTAACCCTAGGCCGGAACGGAAACCCACCGGCAGCCCCACCCCTTAGCCTTCGCCGTACCCTCATCCTACTCCGTACGCGGACACTGACCCGTGCGTCCGCACGTGCCCCGACCCTAGCACGTGTCCGCACCCTCACCTGTGCCCTCAACCTTGCCGTTCCCTAACCCTAACCCTAGCCCGGAACGGAAACCCACCAGCAGCCCCACCCCTTAGCCTCCACCGTACGCTAATCCTACTCCGAACGCAGACACTGACCCGTCCGTCCGCACGTGCCCCGACCCTAGCACGTGTCCGCAACCTCACCTGTGCCCTCAACCTTGCCGTTCCCTAACCCTAACCCTAGCCCGGAACGGAAACCCACTGGCAGCCCCACACCTTAGCCTCCGCCGTACCCTAATCTTACTCCGTACGCGGACACTGACACGTGCGTCCGCAAGTGCCCCGACCCTAGCACGTGTGCGCACCCTCACCTGTGCCCTCAACCTTGCCGTTCCGTAACCCTAACCCTTGCCCTGAACGGAAACCCACCGGCAGCCCCACACCTTAGCCTCCGCCGTACCCTCATCCTACTCCGTACGCGGACACTGGCCCGTGCGTCGCACGTGCCCCGACCCTAGCACGTGTCCGCACCCTCACCTGTGCCCTCAACCTTGCCGTTCCCTAACCCTAACCCTAGCCCGGAACGTAAACCCACCAGCAGCCCCACACCTTAGCCTCCGCCGTACCCTCATCCTACTCCGTACGCGGACACTGGCCCGTGCGTCCGCACGTGCCCCGACCCTAGCACGTGTCCGCACCCTCACCTGTGCCCTCAACATTGCCGTTCCCTAACCCTAACCCTAGCCCGGAACGGAAACCCACCGGCCGCGCCACACCTTAGCCTCCGCCGTTCCCTCATCCTACTCCGTACGCGGACACTGGCCCGTGCATCCACACGTGCCCCGACCCTAGCACGTGTCTGCACCCTCACCTGTGCCCTCAACCTTTCCGTTCCCTAACCCTAACCCTAGCCCGGAACGGAAACCCACCGGCAGCCCCACACCTTAGCCTCCGCCATAACCTCATCCTACTCCGTACGCGGACACTGGCCCGTGTGTCCGCACGTGCCCCAACCCTAGCACGTGTCCGCACCCTCACCTGTGCCCTCAACCTTGCCGTTCCCTAACCCTAACCCTAGCCCGGAACGGAAACCCACCGGCAGCCCCACACCTTAGCCTCCGCCGTACCCTAATCCTACTCCGTACGCGGACACTGGCCCGTGCGTCCGCACGTGCCCCGACCCTAGCACGTGTCCGCACCCTCACCTGTGCCCTCAACCTTGCCGTTCTCTAACCTAACCCTAGCCCGGAACGGAAACCCACCGGCAGCCCCACCCCTTAGGCTCCGCCGTACCCTAATCCTACTCCGTACGTGGACACTGGCCCGTGCGTCCGCACGTGCCCCGAACCTAGCACGTGTCCGCACCCTCACCTGTGCCCTGAACCTTGCCGTTCCCTAACCCTAACCCTAGCCCGGAACGGAAACCCACCGGCAGCCCCACCACTTAGCCTCCGCCGTACCCTCATCCTACTCCGTACGCGGACACTGAACCGTGCGTCCGCACGTGCCCCGACCCTAGCACGTGTCCGCACCCTCACCTGTGCCCTCAACCTTGCCGTTCCCTAACCCTAACCCTAGCCCGGAACGGAAACCAACCGGCAGCCCCACACCTTAGCCTCCGCCGTACCCTCATCCTACTCCGTACGCGGACACTGGCCCATGCGTCCGCACGTGCCCCGACCCTAGCACGTGTCCGCACCCTCACCTGTGCCCTCAACCTTGCCGTTCCCTAACCCTAACCCTAGCCCGGAACGTAAACCCACCGGCAGCCCCACACCTTAGCCTCCGCTGTACCCTCATCCTACTCCGTACGCGGACACTGGCCCGTGCGTCCGCACGTGCCCCGTCCCTAGCACGTGTCCGCACCCTCACCTGTGCCCTCAACCTTGACGTTCCGTAACCCTAACCCTTGCCCGGAACGGAAACCCACCGGCAGCCCCACACCTTAGCCTCCGCCGTACCCTCATCCTACTCCGTACGCGGACACTGGCCCGTGCGTCGCACGTGCCCCGACCCTAGCACGTGTCCGCACCCTCACCTGTGCCCTCAACCTTGCCGTTCCCTAACCCTAACCCTAGCCCGGAACGGAAACCCACCGGCAGCCCCACACCTTAGCCTCCGCCGTACCCTCATCCTACTCCGTACACAGACACTGGCCTGTGCGTCCGCACGTGCCCCGACCCTAGCACGTGTTCGCACCCTCACCTGTGCCCTCAACATTGCCGTTCCCTAACCCTAACCCTAGCCCAGAACGGAAACCCACCGCCCGCGCCACACCTTAGCCTCCGCCGTTCCCTCATCCTACTCCGTACGCGGACACTGGCCCGTGCATCCGCACGTGCCCCGACCCTAGCACGTGTCTGCACCCTCACCTGTGCCCTCAACCTTGCCGTTCCCTAACCCTAACCCTAGCCCGGAACGGAAACCCACCGGCAGCCCCACACCTTAGCCTCCGCCATAACCTCATCCTACTCCGTACGCGGACACTGGCCCGTGCGTCCGCACGTGCCCCGACCCTAGCACGTGTCCGCACCCTCACCTGTGCCCTCAACCTTGCCATTCCCTAACCCTAACCCTAACCCGGAACGGAAACCCACCGGCAGCCCCACACCTTAGCCTCCGCCGTAACCTAATCCTACTCCGTACGCGGACACTGGCCCGTGCGTCCGCACGTGCCCCGAACCTAGCACGTGTCCGCACCCTCACCTGTGCCCTGAACTTTGCCGTTCCCTAACCCTAACCCTAGCCCGGAACGGAAACCCACCGGCAGCCCCACCCCTTAGCCTCCGCCGTACCCTCATCCTACTCCGTACGCGGACACTGAACCGTGCGTCCGCACGTGCCCCGACCCTAGCACGTGTCCGCACCCTCACCTGTGCCCTCAACCTTGCCGTTCCCTAACCCTAACCCTAGCCCGGAACGGAAACCAACCGGCAGCCCCACACCTTAGCCTCCGCCGTACCCTCATCCTACTCCGTACGCGGACACTGACACGTGGGTCCGCACGTGCCCCGACCCTAGCACGTGTCCGCACCCTCACCTGTGCCCTCAACCTTGCCGTTCCCTAACCCTAACCCTAGCCCGGAACGGAAACCCACCGGCAGCCCCACCACTTAGCCTCCGCCGTACCCTCATCCTACTCCGTACGCGGACACTGACCCGTGCGCCCGCACGTGCCCCGACCCTAGAACGTGTCCGCACCCTCACCTGTGCCCTCAACCTTGCCGTTCCCTAACCCTAACCCTAGCCCGGAACGGAAACCCACCGGCAGCCCCACACCTTAGCCTCCGCCGTACCCTCATCCTACTCCGTACGCGGACACTGGCCCGTGCGTCCGCACGTGCCCCGTCCCTAGCACGTGTACGCACCCTCACCTGTGCCCTCAACCTTGCCGTTCCCTAACCCTAACCCTAGCCCGGAACGGAAACCCACCGGCAGCCCCACACCTTAGCCTCCGCCGTACCCTCATCCTACTCCGTACGCGGACACTGGCCCGTGCGTCCGCACGTGCCCCGACCCTAGCACGTGTCCGCACCCTCACCTGTGCCCTCAACCTTGCCGTTCCCTAACCCTAACCCTAGCCCGGAACGGAAACCCACCGGCAGCCCCACACCTTAGCCTCCGCCGTACCCTAATCCTACTCCGTACGTGGACACTGGCCCGTGCGTTCGCTCGTGCCCAGAACCTAGCACGTGTCCGCACCCGCACCTGTGCCCTGAAACTTGCCGTTCCCTAACCCTAACCCTAGCCCGGAACGGAAACCCACCGGCAGCCCCACCCCTTAGCCTCCGCCGTACCCTCATCCTACTCCGTACGCGGACACTGAACCGTGCGTCCGCACGTGCCCTGACCCTAGCACGTGTCCGCACCCTCACCTGTGCCCTCAACCTTACCGTTCCCTAACCCTAACCCTAGCCCGGAACGGAAACTAACCGGCAGCCCCACACCTTAGCCTCCGCGGTACCCTCATCCTACTCCGTACGCGGACACTGACACGTGGGTCCGCACGTGCCCCGACCCTAGCACGTGTCCGCACCCTCACCTGTGCCCTCAACCTTGCCGTTCCCTAACCCTAACCCTAGCCCGGAACGGAAACCCTCCGGCAGCCCCACCACTTAGCCTGCGCCGTACCCTCATCCTACTCCGTACGCGGACACTGTCCCGTGCGCCCGCACGTGCCCCGACCCTAGCACGTGTCCGCACCCTCACCTGTGCCCTCAACCTTGCCGTTCCCTAACCCTAACCCTAGCCCGGAACGGAAACCCACCGGCAGCCCCACACCTTAGCCTCCGCCGTACCCTCATCCTACTCCGTACGCGGACACTGGACCGTGCGTCCGCACGTGCCCCGACCCTAGCACGTGTCCGCACCCTCACCTGTGCCCTCAACCTTGCCGTTCCCTAACCCTAACCCTAGCCCGGAACGGAAACCCACCGGCAGCCCCACACCTTAGCCTCCGCCGTACCCTCATCCTACTCCGTACGCGGACACTGGCCCGTGCGTCCGCACGTGCCCCGACCCTA
Organism: Hyperoodon ampullatus; assembly: GCF_949752795.1. Classification (NCBI taxonomy): domain Eukaryota; kingdom Metazoa; phylum Chordata; class Mammalia; order Artiodactyla; family Ziphiidae; genus Hyperoodon; species Hyperoodon ampullatus. Next base: position 27,964 of record NW_027640423.1, read on the forward strand.
GCACGTGTCCGCACCCTCACCTGTGCCCTCAACCTTGCCGTTCCCTAACCCTAACCCTAGCCCGGAACAGAAACCCACCGGCAGCCCCACACCTTAGCCTCCGCCGTACCCTCATCCTACTCCGTACGCGGACACTGGCCCGTGCGTCCGCACGTGCCCCGACCCTAGCACGTGTCCGCACCCTCACCTGTGCCCTCAACCTTGCCGTTCCCTAAGCCTAACCCTAGCCCGGAACGGAAACCCACCGGCAGCCCCACACCTTAGCCTCCGCCGTACCCTCATCCTACTCCGTACGCGGACACTGGCCCGTGCGTCCGCACGTGCCCCGTCCCTAGCACGTGTCCGCACCCTCACCTGTGCCCTCAACCTTGACGTTCCGTAACCCTAACCCTTGCCCGGAACGGAAACCCACCGGCAGCCCCACACCTTAGCCTCCGCCGTACCCTCATCCTACTCCGTACGCGGACACTGGCCCATGCGTCCGCACGTGCCCCGACCCTAGCACGTGTCCGCACCCTCACCTGTGCCCTCAACCTTGCCGTTCCCTAACCCTAACCCTAGCCCGGAACGTAAACCCACCGGCAGCCCCACACCTTAGCCTCCGCTGTACCCTCATCCTACTCCGTACGCGGACACTGGCCCGTGCGTCCGCACGTGCCCCGTCCCTAGCACGTGTCCGCACCCTCACCTGTGCCCTCAACCTTGACGTTCCGTAACCCTAACCCTTGCCCGGAACGGAAACCCACCGGCAGCCCCACACCTTAGCCTCCGCCGTACCCTCATCCTACTCCGTACGCGGACACTGGCCCGTGCGTCGCACGTGCCCCGACCCTAGCACGTGTCCGCACCCTCACCTGTGCCCTCAACCTGGCCGTTCCCTAACCCTAACCCTAGCCCGGAACGGAAACCCACCGGCAGCCCCACACCTTAGCCTCCGCCGTACCCTCATCCTACTCTGTACACGGACACTGGCCCGTGCGTCCGCACGTGCCCCGACCCTAGCACGTGTCCGCACCCTCACCTGTGCCCTCAACATTGCCGTTCCCTAACCCTAACCCTAGCCCAGAACGGAAACCCACCGCCCGCGCCACACCTTAGCCTCCGCCGTTCCCTCATCCTACTCCGTACGCGGACACTGCCCCGTGCATCCGCACGTGCCCCGACCCTAGCACGTGTCTGCACCCTCACCTGTGCCCTCAACCTTGCCGTTCCCTAACCCTAACCCTAGCCCGGAACGGAAACCCACCGGCAGCCCCACACCTTAGCCTCCGCCATAACCTCATCCTACTCCGTACGCGGACACTGGCCCGTGCGTCCGCACGTGCCCCGACCCTAGCACGTGTCCGCACCCTCACCTGTGCCCTCAACCTTGCCATTCCCTAACCCTAACCCTAACCCGGAACGGAAACCCACCGGCAGCCCCACACCTTAGCCTCCGCCGTACCCTAATCCTACTCCGTACGCGGACACTGGCCCGTGCGTCCGCACGTGCCCCGAACCTAGCACGTGTCCGCACCCTCACCTGTGCCCTGAACCTTGCCGTTCCCTAACCCTAACCCTAGCCCGGAACGGAAACCCACCGGCAGCCCCACCCCTTAGCCTCCGCCGTACCCTCATCCTACTCCGTACGCGGACACTGAACCGTGCGTCCGCACGTGCCCCGACCCTAGCACGTGTCCGCACCCTCACCTGTGCCCTCAACCTTGCCGTTCCCTAACCCTAACCCTAGCCCGGAACGGAAACCAACCGGCAGCCCCACACCTTAGCCTCCGCCGTACCCTCATCCTACTCCGTACGCGGACACTGACACGTGGGTCCGCACGTGCCCCGACCCTAGCACGTGTCCGCACCCTCACCTGTGCCCTCAACCTTGCCGTTCCCTAACCCTAACCCTAGCCCGGAACGGAAACCCACCGGCAGCCCCACACCTTAGCCTCCGCCGTGCCCTCATCCTACTCCGTACGTGGACACTGACCCGTGCGTCCGCACGTTCCCGGACCCTAGCACGTGTCTGCACCCTCACCTGTGCCCTCAACCTTGCCATTCCCTAACCCTAACCCTAGCCCGGAACGGAAACCAAACGGCAGCCCCACACCTTAGCCTCCGCCGTACCCTCATCCTACTCTGTACGCGAACACTGACCCGTGGGTCCGCACGTGCCCCGACCCTAGCACGTGTCCGCACCCTCACCTGTGCCCTCAACCTTGCCGTTCCCTAACCCTAACCCTAGCCCGGAACGGAAACCCAACGGCAGCCCCACCACTTAGCCTCCGCCGTACCCTCATCCTACTCCGTACGCGGACACTGACCCGTGCGTCCGCACGTGCCCTGACCCTAGCACGTGTCCGCACCCTCACCTGTGCCCTCAACCTTGCCGTTCCCTAACCCTAACCCTAGCCCGGAATGGAAACCCACCGGCAGCCCCACACCTTAGCCTCCGTCGTACCCTCATCCTACTCCGTACGCGGACACTGGCCCGTGCGTCCGCACGTGCCCCGACCCTAGCACGTGTCCGCACCCTCACCTGTGCCCTCAACCTTGCCGTTCCCTAACCCTAAACATAGCCCGGAACAGAAACCCACCGGCAGCCCCACACCTTAGCCTCCGCCGTACCCTCATCCTACTCCGTACGCGGACACTGGCCCGTGCGTCCGCACGTGCCCCGACCCTAGCATGTGTCCGCACCCTCACCTGTGCCCTCAACCTTGCCGTTCCCTAACCCTAACCCTAGCCCGGAACGGAAACCCACCGGCAGCCCCACACCTTAGCCTCCGCCGTAACCTCATCCTACTCCGTACACGGACACTGGCCCGTGCGTCCGCACGTGCCCCGACCCTAGCACGTGTCCGCACCCTCAACTGTGCCCTCAACCTTGCCGTTCCCTAACCCTAACCATAGCCCGGAACGGAAACCCACCGGCAGCCCCACACCTTAGCCTCCGCCGTACCCTCATCTTACTCCGTACGCGGACACTGGCCCGTGCGTCCGCACGTGCCCCGACACTAGCACGTGTCCCCACCCTCACCTGTGCCCTCAACCTTGCCGTTCCCTAACCCTAACCATAGCCCGGAACGGAAACCCACCGGCAGCCCCACACCTTAGCCTCCGCCGTACCCTCATCTTACTCCGTACGCGGACACTGGCCCGTGCGTCCGCACGTGCCCCGACACTAGCACGTGTCCCCACCCTCACCTGTGCCCTCAACCTTGCCGTTCCCTAACCCTAACCCTAGCCCGGAAAGGAAACCCACCGGCAGCCCCACACCTTAGCCTCCGCCGTACCCTAATCCTACTCCGTTCGCGGACACTGGCCCGTGCGTCCGCACGTTCCCTGACCCTAGCACGTGTCCGCACCCTCACCTGTGCCCTCAACCTTGCCGTTCCCTAACCTAACCCTAGCCCGGAACGGAAACCCACCGGCAGCCCCACCCCTTAGCCTCCGCCGTACCCTAATCGTACTCCGTACGCGGACAGTGGCCCGTGCGTCCGCACGTGCCCCGACCCTAGCACGTGACCGCACCCTCACCTGTGCCCTCAACCTTGCCGTTCCCTAACCCTAACCCTAGCCCGGAACGGAAACCCACCGGCAGCCTCACACCTTAGCCTCCGCCCTACCGTAATCCTACTCCGTACGCGGACAGTGGCCCGTGCGTCCGCACGTGCCCCGACCCTAGCACGTGTCCGCACCCTCACCTGTGCCCTCAACCTTGCCGTTCCCTAACCCTAACCGTAGCCCGGAACGGAAACCCACCGGCAGCCCCACCCCTTAGCCTCCGCCGTACCCTAATCCTACTCCGTACGCGGACACTGACCCGTCCGTCCGCACGTGCCCCGGCCCTAGCACGTGTCCGCACCGTCACCTGTGCCCTCAACCTTGCCGTTCCCTAACCCTAACCCTAGCCCGGAACGGAAACCCACCGGCAGCCCCACCCCTTAGCCTCCGCCGTACCCTAATCCTTCTCCGTACGCGGACACTGAACCGTGCGTCCGCACGTGCCACGGCCCTAGCACGTGTCCGCACCCTCACCTGTGCCCTCAACCTTGCCGTTCCCTAAGCCTAAACCTAGCCCGGAACGGAAACCCACCGGCAGCCCCACACCTTAGCCTCTGCGGTACCCTCATCCTACTCCGTACGCGCACACTGGCCCGTGCGTCCGCACGTACCCCGACCCTAGCACGTGTCCGCACCCTCACCTGTGCCCTCAACCTTGCCGTTCCCTAAGCCTAACCCTAGCCCGGAACGGAAACCCACCTGCCGCCCCACCCCTTAGCCTCCGCCGTACCCTCATCCTACTCCGTACGTGGACACTGACCCGTGCGTCCGCACATTCCCCGACCCTAGCACGTGTCCGCACCCTCACCTGTGCCCTCAACCTTGCCATTCCCTAACCCTAACACTAGCTCGGAAAGGAAACCCACCGGCAGCCCCACGCCTTAGCCTCCGCCGTACCCTAATCCTACTCCGTACGCGGACACTGGCCCGTGCGTCCGCACGTGCCCCGACCCTAGCACGTGTCCGCACCCTCACCTGTGCCCTCAACCTTGCCGTTCCCTAACCCTAACCCTAGCCCGGAACGGAAACCCACCGGCAGCCCCACCCCTTAGCCTCCGCCGTACCCTCATCCTACTCCGTACGCGGACACTGACCCGTGCATCCGCACGTGCCCCGACCCTAGCACGTGTCTGTACCCTCACATGTGCCCTCAACCTTGCCGTTCCCTAACCCTAACCCTAGCCCGGAACGGAAACCCACCGGCAGCCCCACACCTTAGCCTCCGCCGTACCCTCATCTTACTCCGTACGCGGACACTGGCCCGTGCGTCCGCACGTGCCCCGACCCTAGCACGTGTCCCCACCCTCACCTGTGCCCTCAACCTTGCCGTTCCCTAACCCTAACCCTAGCCCGGAAAGGAAACCCACCGGCAGCCCCACACCTTAGCCTCCGCCGTACCCTCATCCTACTCCGTACGCGGACACTGGCCCGTGCGTCCACACGTGCCCCGACCCTAGCACGTGTCCGCACCCTCACCTGTGCCCTCAACCTTGCCGTTCCCTAACCCTAACCCTAGCCCGGAACGGAAACCAACCGGCAGCCCCACACCTTAGCCTCCGCCGTACCCTCATCCTACTCCGTACGTGGACACTGACCCGTGCGTCCGCACGTGCCCCGACCCTAGCACGTGTCCGCACCCTCACCTGTGCCCTCAACCTTGCCGTTCCCTAACCCTAACCCTAGCCCGGAACGGAAACCCACTGGCAGCCCCACACCTTAGCCTCCGCCGTACCCTCATCCTAATCCGTACGCGGACACTGACCCGTGCGTCCGCACGTGCCCCGACCCTAGCACGTGTCCGCACCCTCACCTGTGCCCTCAACCTTGCCGTTCCCTAACCCTAACCCTAGCCCGGAACGGAAACCCACCGGCAGCCCCACACCTTAGCCTCCGCCGTACCCTCATCCTACTCCGTACGCGGACACTGACCCGTGCGTCCGCACGTGCCCCGACCCTAGCACGTGTCCGCACCCTCACCTGTGCCCTCAACCTTGCCGTTCCCTAACCCTAACCCTAGCCCGGAACGGAAACCCACCGGCAGCCCCACACCTTAGCCTCCGCCGTACCCTCATCCTACTCCGTACGCGGACACTGGCCCGTGCGTCCGCACGTGACCCGACCCTAGCACGTGTCCGCACCCTCACCTGTGCCCTCAACCTTGCCGTTCCCTAACCCTAACCCTAGCCCGGAACGGAAACCCACCGGCAGCCCCACCCCTTAGCCTCCGCCGTACCCTCATCCTACTCCGTACGCGGACACTGACCCGTGCGTCCGCACGTGCCCCGACCCTAGCACGTGTCCGCACCCTCACCTGTGCCCTCAACCTTGCCATTCCCTAACCCTAACCCTAGCCCGGAACGGAAACCCACCGGCAGCCCCACCCCTTAGCCTCCGCCGTACCCTAATCCTACTCCGTACGCGGACACTGGCCCGTGCGTCCGCACGTGCCCCGACCCTAGCACGTGTCCGCACCCTCACCTGTGCCCTCAACCTTGCCGTTCCCTAACCCTAACCCTAGCCCGGAATGGAAACCCACCGGCAGCCCCACACCTTAGCCTCCGTCGTACCCTCATCCTACTCCGTACGCGGACACTGGCCCGTGCGTCCGCACGTGCCCCGACCCTAGCACGTGTCCGCACCCTCACCTGTGCCCTCAACCTTGCCGTTCCCTAACCCTAAACATAGCCCGGAACAGAAACCCACCGGCAGCCCCACACCTTAGCCTCCGCCGTACCCTCATCCTACTCCGTACGCGGACACTGGCCCGTGCGTCCGCACGTGCCCCGACCCTAGCATGTGTCCGCACCCTCACCTGTGCCCTCAACCTTGCCGTTCCCTAACCCTAACTCTAGCCCGGAACGGAAACCCACCGGCAGCCCCACACCTTAGCCTCCGCCGTAACCTCATCCTACTCCGTACACGGACACTGGCCCGTGCGTCCGCACGTGCCCCGACCCTAGCACGTGTCCGCACCCTCAACTGTGCCCTCAACCTTGCCGTTCCCTAACCCTAACCATAGCCCGGAACGGAAACCCACCGGCAGCCCCACACCTTAGCCTCCGCCGTACCCTCATCTTACTCCGTACGCGGACACTGGCCCGTGCGTCCGCACGTGCCCCGACACTAGCACGTGTCCCCACCCTCACCTGTGCCCTCAACCTTGCCGTTCCCTAACCCTAACCATAGCCCGGAACGGAAACCCACCGGCAGCCCCACACCTTAGCCTCCGCCGTACCCTCATCTTACTCCGTACGCGGACACTGGCCCGTGCGTCCGCACGTGCCCCGACACTAGCACGTGTCCCCACCCTCACCTGTGCCCTCAACCTTGCCGTTCCCTAACCCTAACCCTAGCCCGGAAAGGAAACCCACCGGCAGCCCCACACCTTAGCCTCCGCCGTACCCTAATCCTACTCCGTTCGCGGACACTGGCCCGTGCGTCCGCACGTTCCCTGACCCTAGCACGTGTCCGCACCCTCACCTGTGCCCTCAACCTTGCCGTTCCCTAACCTAACCCTAGCCCGGAACGGAAACCCACCGGCAGCCCCACCCCTTAGCCTCCGCCGTACCCTAATCGTACTCCGTACGCGGACAGTGGCCCGTGCGTCCGCACGTGCCCCGACCCTAGCACGTGACCGCACCCTCACCTGTGCCCTCAACCTTGCCGTTCCCTAACCCTAACCCTAGCCCGGAACGGAAACCCACCGGCAGCCTCACACCTTAGCCTCCGCCCTACCGTAATCCTACTCCGTACGCGGACAGTGGCCCGTGCGTCCGCACGTGCCCCGACCCTAGCACGTGTCCGCACCCTCACCTGTGCCCTCAACCTTGCCGTTCCCTAACCCTAACCGTAGCCCGGAACGGAAACCCACCGGCAGCCCCACCCCTTAGCCTCCGCCGTACCCTAATCCTACTCCGTACGCGGACACTGACCCGTCCGTCCGCACGTGCCCCGGCCCTAGCACGTGTCCGCACCGTCACCTGTGCCCTCAACCTTGCCGTTCCCTAACCCTAACCCTAGCCCGGAACGGAAACCCACCGGCAGCCCCACCCCTTAGCCTCCGCCGTACCCTAATCCTTCTCCGTACGCGGACACTGAACCGTGCGTCCGCACGTGCCACGGCCCTAGCACGTGTCCGCACCCTCACCTGTGCCCTCAACCTTGCCGTTCCCTAAGCCTAAACCTAGCCCGGAACGGAAACCCACCGGCAGCCCCACACCTTAGCCTCTGCGGTACCCTCATCCTACTCCGTACGCGCACACTGGCCCGTGCGTCCGCACGTACCCCGACCCTAGCACGTGTCCGCACCCTCACCTGTGCCCTCAACCTTGCCGTTCCCTAAGCCTAACCCTAGCCCGGAACGGAAACCCACCTGCCGCCCCACCCCTTAGCCTCCGCCGTACCCTCATCCTACTCCGTACGTGGACACTGACCCGTGCGTCCGCACATTCCCCGACCCTAGCACGTGTCCGCACCCTCACCTGTGCCCTCAACCTTGCCATTCCCTAACCCTAACCCTAGCTCGGAAAGGAAACCCACCGGCAGCCCCACGCCTTAGCCTCCGCCGTACCCTAATCCTACTCCGTACGCGGACACTGGCCCGTGCGTCCGCACGTGCCCCGACCCTAGCACGTGTCCGCACCCTCACCTGTGCCCTCAACCTTGCCGTTCCCTAACCCTAACCCTAGCCCGGAACGGAAACCCACCGGCAGCCCCACCCCTTAGCCTCCGCCGTACCCTCATCCTACTCCGTACGCGGACACTGACCCGTGCATCCGCACGTGCCCCGACCCTAGCACGTGTCTGTACCCTCACATGTGCCCTCAACCTTGCCGTTCCCTAACCCTAACCCTAGCCCGGAACGGAAACCCACCGGCAGCCCCACACCTTAGCCTCCGCCGTACCCTCATCTTACTCCGTACGCGGACACTGGCCCGTGCGTCCGCACGTGCCCCGACCCTAGCACGTGTCCCCACCCTCACCTGTGCCCTCAACCTTGCCGTTCCCTAACCCTAACCCTAGCCCGGAAAGGAAACCCACCGGCAGCCCCACACCTTAGCCTCCGCCGTACCCTCATCCTACTCCGTACGCGGACACTGGCCCGTGCGTCCACACGTGCCCCGACCCTAGCACGTGTCCGCACCCTCACCTGTGCCCTCAACCTTGCCGTTCCCTAACCCTAACCCTAGCCCGGAACGGAAACCAACCGGCAGCCCCACACCTTAGCCTCCGCCGTACCCTCATCCTACTCCGTACGTGGACACTGACCCGTGCGTCCGCACGTGCCCCGACCCTAGCACGTGTCCGCACCCTCACCTGTGCCCTCAACCTTGCCGTTCCCTAACCCTAACCCTAGCCCGGAACGGAAACCCACTGGCAGCCCCACACCTTAGCCTCCGCCGTACCCTCATCCTAATCCGTACGCGGACACTGACCCGTGCGTCCGCACGTGCCCCGACCCTAGCACGTGTCCGCACCCTCACCTGTGCCCTCAACCTTGCCGTTCCCTAACCCTAACCCTAGCCCGGAACGGAAACCCACCGGCAGCCCCACACCTTAGCCTCCGCCGTACCCTCATCCTACTCCGTACGCGGACACTGACCCGTGCGTCCGCACGTGCCCCGACCCTAGCACGTGTCCGCACCCTCACCTGTGCCCTCAACCTTGCCGTTCCCTAACCCTAACCCTAGCCCGGAACGGAAACCCACCGGCAGCCCCACACCTTAGCCTCCGCCGTACCCTCATCCTACTCCGTACGCGGACACTGGCCCGTGCGTCCGCACGTGACCCGACCCTAGCACGTGTCCGCACCCTCACCTGTGCCCTCAACCTTGCCGTTCCCTAACCCTAACCCTAGCCCGGAACGGAAACCCACCGGCAGCCCCACCCCTTAGCCTCCGCCGTACCCTCATCCTACTCCGTACGCGGACACTGGCCCGTGCGTCCGCACGTGCCCCAACCCTAGCACGTGTCCGCACCCTCACCTGTGCCCTCAACCTTGCCATTCCCTAACCCTAACCCTAGCCCGGAACGGAAACCCACCGGCAGCCCCACCCCTTAGCATCCGCCGTACCCTAATCCTACTCCGTACGCGGACACTGGCCCGTGCGTCCGCACGTTCCCCGACCCTAGCACGTGTCCGCACCCTCACCTGTGCCCTCAACCTTGCCGTTCCCTAACCCTAACCCTAGCCCGGAACGGAAACCCACCGGCAGCCCCACCCCTTAACCTCCGCCGTACCCTCATCCTACTCCGTACGCGGACACTGAACCGTGCGTCCGCATGTGCCCCGACCCTAGCACGTGTCCGCACCCTCACCTGTGCCCTCAACCTTGCCGTTCCCTAACCCTAACCCTAGCCCGGAACGGAAACCAACCGGCAGCCCCACACCTTAGCCTCCGCCGTACCCTCATCCTACTCCGTACGCGGACACTGACACGTGGGTCCGCACGTGCCCCGACCATAGCACGTGTCCGCACCCTCACCTGTGCCCTCAACCTTGCCGTTCCCTAACCCTAACCCTAGCCCGGAACGGAAACCCACCGGCAGCCCCACACCTTAGCCTCCGCCCTACCTTAATCCTACTCCGTACGCGGACAGTGGCCCGTGCGTCCGCACGTGCCCCGACCCTAGCACGTGTCCGCACCCTCACCTGTGCCCTCAACCTTGCCGTTCCCTAACCCTAACCCTAGCCCGGAACGGAAACCCACCGGCAGCCCCACCCCTTAGCCTCCGCCGTACCCTAATCCTACTCCGTACGCGGACACTGACCCGTCCGTCCGCACGTGCCCCGGCCCTAGCACGTGTCCGCACCCTCACCTGTGCCCTCAACCTTGCCATTCCCTAACCCTAACCCTAGCCCGGAACGGAAACCCACCGGCAGCCCCACCCCTTAGCCTCCGCCGTACCCTCATCCTACTCCGTACGCGGACACGGACCCGTGCTTCCGCACGTGCCCCGAGCCTAGCACGTGTCCGCACCCTCACCTGTGCCCTCAACCTTGCCGTTCCCTAACCCTAACCCTAGCCCGGAACGGAAACCCACCGGCAGCCCCACCCCTTAGCCTCCGCCATACCCTCATCCTACTCCGTACGCGGACACTGAACCGTGCGTCCACACGTGCCCCGACCCTAGCACGTGTCCGCACCCTCACCTGTGCCCTCAACCTTGCCGTTCCCTAACCCTAACCCTAGCCCGGAACGGAAACCAAACGGCAGCCCCACACCTTAGCCTCCGCCGTACCCTCATCCTACTCCGTACGCGAACACTGACCCGTGGGTCCGCACGTGCCCCGACCCTAGCACGTGTCCGCACCCTCACCTGTGCCCTCAACCTTGCCGTTCCCTAACCCTAACCCTAGCCCGGAACGGAAACCCACCGGCAGCCCCACCACTTAGCCTCCGCCGTACCCTCATCCTACTCCGTACGCAGACACTGACCCGTGCGTCCGCACGTGCCCCGACCGTAGCACGTGTCCGCACCCTCACCTGTGCCCTCAACCTTGCCGTTCCCTAACCCTAACCCTAGCCCGGAACGGAAACCCACCGGCAGCCCAACACCTTAGCCTCCGCCGTACCCTCATCCTACTCCGTACGCGGACGCTGGCCCGTGCGTCCACACATGCCCCGACCCTAGCACGTGTCCACACCCACACCTGTGCCCTCAACCTTGCCGTTCCCTAACCCTAACCCTAGCCCTGAACGGAAACCCACCGGCAGCCCCACACCTTAGCCTCCGCCGTACCCTCATCCTACTCCGTACGCGCACACTGGTCCGTGCGTCCGCACGTGCCCCGACCCTAGCACGTGTCCGCACCCTCACCTGTGCCCTCAACCTTGCCGTTCCCTAACCCTAACCCTAGCCCGGAACGGAAACCCACCGGCAGCCCCACTCCTTAGCCTCCGCCCTACCCTAATCCTACTCCGTACGCGGACAGTGGCCCGTGCGTCCGCACGTGCCCCGACCCTAGCACGTGTCCGCACCCTCACCTGTGCCCTCAACCTTGCCGTTCCCTAACCCTAACCCTAGCCCGGAACGGAAACCCACCGGCAGCCCCACCCCTTAGCCTCCGCCGTACCCTAATCCTACTCCGTACGCGGACACTGACCCGTCCGTCCGCACGTGCCCCGGCCCTAGCACGTGTCCGCACCCTCACCTGTGCCCTCAACCTTGCCGTTCCCTAACCCTAACCCTAGCCCGGAACGGAAACCCACCGGCAGCCCCACCCCTTAGCCTCCGCCGTACCCTAATCCTACTCCGTACGCGGACACTGAACCGTGCGTCCGCACGTGCCACGGCCCTAGCATGTGTCCGCACCCTCACCTGTGCCCTCAACCTTGCCGTTCCCTAAGCCTAACCCTAGCCCCGAACGGAAACCCACCGGCAGCCCCACACCTTAGCCTCTGCGGTACCCTCATCCTACTCCGTACGCGCACACTGGCCCGTGCGTCCGCACGTGCCCCGACCCTAGCACGTGTCCGCACCCTCACCTGTGCCCTCAACCTTGCCGTTCCCTAAGCCTAACCCTAGCCCGGAACGGAAACCCACCTGCAGCCCCACCCCTTAGCCTCCGCCGTACCCTCATCCTACTCCGTACGTGGACACTGACCCGTGCGTCCGCACGTTCCCCGACCCTAGCACGTGTCCGCACCCTCACCTGTGCCCTCAACCTTTCCATTCCCTAACCCTAACCCTAGCCCGGAAAGGAAACCCACCGGCAGCCCCACCCCTTAGCCTCGGCCGTACCCTTTTCCTACTCCGTACGCGAACACTAACCCGTGCGTCCGCACGTGCCCCGACCCTAGCACGTGTCCGCACCCTCACCTGTGCCCTCAACCTTGCCGTTCCCTAACCCTAACCCTAGCCCGGAACGGAAACCCACCGGCAGCCCCACCCCTTAGCCTCCGCCGTACCCTAATCCTACTCCGTACGCGGACAGTGGCCCGTGCGTCCGCACGTGCCCCGACCCTAGCACGTGTCCGCACCCTCACCTGTGCCCTCAACCTTGCCGTTCCCTAACCCTAACCCTAGCCCGGAACGGAAACCCACCGGCAGCCCCACACCTTAGCCTCCGCCGTACTCTAATCCTACTCCGTACGTGGACAGTGGCCCGTGCGTCCGCACGTGCCCCGACCCTAGCACGTGTCCGCACCCTCACCTGTGCCCTCAACCTTGCCGTTCCCTAACCCTAACCCTACCCCGGAACGGAAACCCACCGGCAGCCCCACGCCTTAGCCTCCGCCGTACCCTAATCCTACTCCGTACGCGGACACTGACCCGTCCGTCCGCACGTGCCCCGGCCCTAGCACGTGTCCGCACCCTCACCTGTGCCCTCAAACTTCCCGTTCCCTAACCCTAACCCTAGCCCGGAACGGAAACCCACCGGCAGCCCCACCCCTTAGCCTCCGCCGTACCCTAATCCTACTCCGTACGCGGACACTGAACCGTGCGTCCGCACGTGCCAGGGCCCTAGCACGTGTCCGCACCCTCACCTGTGCCCTCAACCTTGCCGTTCCCTAACCCTAACCCTAGCCCGGAACGGAAACCCACCGGCAGCCCCACACCTTAGCCTCCGCCGTACCCTCATCCTACTCCATACGCGGACACTGGCCCGTGCGTCCACACGTGCCCCGACCCTAGCACGTGTCCGCACCCTCACCTGTGCCCTCAACCTTGCCGTTCCCTAACCCTAACCCTAGCCCGGAACGGAAACCAACCGGCAGCCCCACCCCTTAGCCTCCGCCGTACCCTCATCCTACTCCGTACGTGGACACTGACCCGTGCGTCCGCACGTGCCCCGACCCTAGCACGTGTCCGCACCCTCACCTGTGCCCTCAACCTTGCCGTTCCCTAACCCTAACCCTAGCCCGGAACGGAAACCCACTGGCAGACCCACACCTTAGCCTCCGCCGTACCCACATCCTAATCCGTACGCGGACACTGACCCGTGCGTCCGCACGTGCCCCGACCCTAGCACGTGTTCGCACCCTCACCTGTGCCCTCAACCTTGCCGTTCCCTAACCCTAACCCTAGCCCGGAACGGAAACCCACCGGCAGCCCCACACCTTAGCCTCTGCGGTACCCTCATGCTACTCCGTACGCGGACACTGACCCGTGCGTCCGCACGTGCCCCGACCCTAGCACGTGTCCGCACCCTCACCTGTGCCCTCAACCTTGCCGTTCCCTAACCCTAACCCTAGCCCGGAACGGAAACCCACCGGCAGCCCCACACCTTAGCCTCCGCCGTACCCTCATCCTACTCCGTACGCGGACACTGGCCCGTGCGTCCGCACGTGCCCCGACCCTAGCACGTGTCCGCACCCTCACCTGTGCCCTCAACCTTGCCGTTCCCTAACCCTAACCCTAGCCCGGAACGGAAACCCACCGGCAGCCCCACCCCTTAGCCTCCGCCGTACCCTCATCCTACTCCGTACGTGGACACTGACCCGTGCGTCCGCACGTGCCCCGACCCTAGCACGTGTCCGCACCCTCACCTGTGCCCTCAACCTTGCCGTTCCCTAACCCTAACCCTAGCCCGGAACGGAAACCCACTGGCAGCCCCACACCTTAGCCTCCGCCGTACCCTCATCCTAATCCGTACGCGGACACTGACCCGTGCGTCCGCACGTGCCCCGACCCTAGCACGTGTCCGCACCCTCACCTGTGCCCTCAACCTTGCCGTTCCCTAACCCTAACCCTAGCCCGGAACGGAAACCCACCGGCAGCCCCACACCTTAGCCTCCGCCGTACCCTCATCCTACTCCGTACGCGGACACTGACCCGTGCGTCCGCACGTGCCCCGACCCTAGCACGTGTCCGCACCCTCACCTGTGCCCTCAACCTTGCCGTTCCCTAACCCTAACCCTAGCCCGGAACGGAAACCCACCGGCAGCCCCACACCTTAGCCTCCGCCGTACCCTCATCCTACTCCGTACGCGGACACTGGCCCGTGCGTCCGCACGTGACCCGACCCTAGCACGTGTCCGCACCCTCACCTGTGCCCTCAACCTTGCCGTTCCCTAACCCTAACCCTAGCCCGGAACGGAAACCCACCGGCAGCCCCACCCCTTAGCCTCCGCCGTACCCTCATCCTACTCCGTACGCGGACACTGGCCCGTGCGTCCGCACGTGCCCCAACCCTAGCACGTGTCCGCACCCTCACCTGTGCCCTCAACCTTGCCATTCCCTAACCCTAACCCTAGCCCGGAACGGAAACCCACCGGCAGCCCCACCCCTTAGCATCCGCCGTACCCTAATCCTACTCCGTACGCGGACACTGGCCCGTGCGTCCGCACGTTCCCCGACCCTAGCACGTGTCCGCACCCTCACCTGTGCCCTCAACCTTGCCGTTCCCTAACCCTAACCCTAGCCCGGAACGGAAACCCACCGGCAGCCCCACCCCTTAACCTCCGCCGTACCCTCATCCTACTCCGTACGCGGACACTGAACCGTGCGTCCGCATGTGCCCCGACCCTAGCACGTGTCCGCACCCTCACCTGTGCCCTCAACCTTGCCGTTCCCTAACCCTAACCCTAGCCCGGAACGGAAACCAACCGGCAGCCCCACACCTTAGCCTCCGCCGTACCCTCATCCTACTCCGTACGCGGACACTGACACGTGGGTCCGCACGTGCCCCGACCATAGCACGTGTCCGCACCCTCACCTGTGCCCTCAACCTTGCCGTTCCCTAACCCTAACCCTAGCCCGGAACGGAAACCCACCGGCAGCCCCACACCTTAGCCTCCGCCCTACCTTAATCCTACTCCGTACGCGGACAGTGGCCCGTGCGTCCGCACGTGCCCCGACCCTAGCACGTGTCCGCACCCTCACCTGTGCCCTCAACCTTGCCGTTCCCTAACCCTAACCCTAGCCCGGAACGGAAACCCACCGGCAGCCCCACCCCTTAGCCTCCGCCGTACCCTAATCCTACTCCGTACGCGGACACTGACCCGTCCGTCCGCACGTGCCCCGGCCCTAGCACGTGTCCGCACCCTCACCTGTGCCCTCAACCTTGCCATTCCCTAACCCTAACCCTAGCCCGGAACGGAAACCCACCGGCAGCCCCACCCCTTAGCCTCCGCCGTACCCTCATCCTACTCCGTACGCGGACACGGACCCGTGCTTCCGCACGTGCCCCGAGCCTAGCACGTGTCCGCACCCTCACCTGTGCCCTCAACCTTGCCGTTCCCTAACCCTAACCCTAGCCCGGAACGGAAACCCACCGGCAGCCCCACCCCTTAGCCTCCGCCATACCCTCATCCTACTCCGTACGCGGACACTGAACCGTGCGTCCACACGTGCCCCGACCCTAGCACGTGTCCGCACCCTCACCTGTGCCCTCAACCTTGCCGTTCCCTAACCCTAACCCTAGCCCGGAACGGAAACCAAACGGCAGCCCCACACCTTAGCCTCCGCCGTACCCTCATCCTACTCCGTACGCGAACACTG
Source organism: Hyperoodon ampullatus (assembly GCF_949752795.1). Lineage (NCBI taxonomy): Eukaryota > Metazoa > Chordata > Mammalia > Artiodactyla > Ziphiidae > Hyperoodon > Hyperoodon ampullatus. The sequence goes on from NW_027640423.1 coordinate 43,963, forward strand.
ACCCGTGGGTCCGCACGTGCCCCGACCCTAGCACGTGTCCGCACCCTCACCTGTGCCCTCAACCTTGCCGTTCCCTAACCCTAACCCTAGCCCGGAACGGAAACCCACCGGCAGCCCCACCACTTAGCCTCCGCCGTACCCTCATCCTACTCCGTACGCAGACACTGACCCGTGCGTCCGCACGTGCCGCGACCGTAGCACGTGTCCGCACCCTCACCTGTGCCCTCAACCTTGCCGTTCCCTAACCCTAACCCTAGCCCGGAACGGAAACCCACCGGCAGCCCAACACCTTAGCCTCCGCCGTACCCTCATCCTACTCCGTACGCGGACGCTGGCCCGTGCGTCCACACATGCCCCGACCCTAGCACGTGTCCACACCCTCACCTGTGCCCTCAACCTTGCCGTTCCCTAACCCTAACCCTAGCCCTGAACGGAAACCCACCGGCAGCCCCACACCTTAGCCTCCGCCGTACCCTCATCCTACTCCGTACGCGCACACTGGTCCGTGCGTCCGCACGTGCCCCGACCCTAGCACGTGTCCGCACCCTCACCTGTGCCCTCAACCTTGCCGTTCCCTAACCCTAACCCTAGCCCGGAACGGAAACCCACCGGCAGCCCCACTCCTTAGCCTCCGCCCTACCCTAATCCTACTCCGTACGCGGACAGTGGCCCGTGCGTCCGCACGTGCCCCGACCCTAGCACGTGTCCGCACCCTCACCTGTGCCCTCAACCTTGCCGTTCCCTAACCCTAACCCTAGCCCGGAACGGAAACCCACCGGCAGCCCCACCCCTTAGCCTCCGCCGTACCCTAATCCTACTCCGTACGCGGACACTGACCCGTCCGTCCGCACGTGCCCCGGCCCTAGCACGTGTCCGCACCCTCACCTGTGCCCTCAACCTTGCCGTTCCCTAACCCTAACCCTAGCCCGGAACGGAAACCCACCGGCAGCCCCACCCCTTAGCCTCCGCCGTACCCTAATCCTACTCCGTACGCGGACACTTAACCGTGCGTCCGCACGTGCCACGGCCCTAGCATGTGTCCGCACCCTCACCTGTGCCCTCAACCTTGCCGTTCCCTAAGCCTAACCCTAGCCCCGAACGGAAACCCACCGGCAGCCCCACACCTTAGCCTCTGCGGTACCCTCATCCTACTCCGTACGCGCACACTGGCCCGTGCGTCCGCACGTGCCCCGACCCTAGCACGTGTCCGCACCCTCACCTGTGCCCTCAACCTTGCCGTTCCCTAAGCCTAACCCTAGCCCGGAACGGAAACCCACCTGCAGCCCCACCCCTTAGCCTCCGCCGTACCCTCATCCTACTCCGTACGTGGACACTGACCCGTGCGTCCGCACGTTCCCCGACCCTAGCACGTGTCCGCACCCTCACCTGTGCCCTCAACCTTTCCATTCCCTAACCCTAACCCTAGCCCGGAAAGGAAACCCACCGGCAGCCCCACCCCTTAGCCTCGGCCGTACCCTTTTCCTACTCCGTACGCGAACACTAACCCGTGCGTCCGCACGTGCCCCGACCCTAGCACGTGTCCGCACCCTCACCTGTGCCCTCAACCTTGCCGTTCCCTAACCCTAACCCTAGCCCGGAACGGAAACCCACCGGCAGCCCCACCCCTTAGCCTCCGCCGTACCCTAATCCTACTCCGTACGCGGACAGTGGCCCGTGCGTCCGCACGTGCCCCGACCCTAGCACGTGTCCGCACCCTCACCTGTGCCCTCAACCTTGCCGTTCCCTAACCCTAACCCTAGCCCGGAACGGAAACCCACCGGCAGCCCCACACCTTAGCCTCCGCCGTACTCTAATCCTACTCCGTACGTGGACAGTGGCCCGTGCGTCCGCACGTGCCCCGACCCTAGCACGTGTCCGCACCCTCACCTGTGCCCTCAACCTTGCCGTTCCCTAACCCTAACCCTACCCCGGAACGGAAACCCACCGGCAGCCCCACGCCTTAGCCTCCGCCGTACCCTAATCCTACTCCGTACGCGGACACTGACCCGTCCGTCCGCACGTGCCCCGGCCCTAGCACGTGTCCGCACCCTCACCTGTGCCCTCAAACTTCCCGTTCCCTAACCCTAACCCTAGCCCGGAACGGAAACCCACCGGCAGCCCCACCCCTTAGCCTCCGCCGTACCCTAATCCTACTCCGTACGCGGACACTGAACCGTGCGTCCGCACGTGCCAGGGCCCTAGCACGTGTCCGCACCCTCACCTGTGCCCTCAACCTTGCCGTTCCCTAACCCTAACCCTAGCCCGGAACGGAAACCCACCGGCAGCCCCACACCTTAGCCTCCGCCGTACCCTCATCCTACTCCATACGCGGACACTGGCCCGTGCGTCCACACGTGCCCCGACCCTAGCACGTGTCCGCACCCTCACCTGTGCCCTCAACCTTGCCGTTCCCTAACCCTAACCCTAGCCCGGAACGGAAACCAACCGGCAGCCCCACCCCTTAGCCTCCGCCGTACCCTCATCCTACTCCGTACGTGGACACTGACCCGTGCGTCCGCACGTGCCCCGACCCTAGCACGTGTCCGCACCCTCACCTGTGCCCTCAACCTTGCCGTTCCCTAACCCTAACCCTAGCCCGGAACGGAAACCCACTGGCAGACCCACACCTTAGCCTCCGCCGTACCCACATCCTAATCCGTACGCGGACACTGACCCGTGCGTCCGCACGTGCCCCGACCCTAGCACGTGTTCGCACCCTCACCTGTGCCCTCAACCTTGCCGTTCCCTAACCCTAACCCTAGCCCGGAACGGAAACCCACCGGCAGCCCCACACCTTAGCCTCTGCGGTACCCTCATCCTACTCCGTACGCGGACACTGACCCGTGCGTCCGCACGTGCCCCGACCCTAGCACGTGTCCGCACCCTCACCTGTGCCCTCAACCTTGCCGTTCCCTAACCCTAACCCTAGCCCGGAACGGAAACCCACCGGCAGCCCCACACCTTAGCCTCCGCCGTACCCTCATCCTACTCCGTACGCGGACACTGGCCCGTGCGTCCGCACGTGCCCCGACCCTAGCACGTGTCCGCACCCTCACCTGTGCCCTCAACCTTGCCGTTCCCTAACCCTAACCCTAGCCCGGAACGGAAACCCACCGGCAGCCCCACCCCTTAGCCTCCGCCGTACCCTCATCCTACTCCGTACGCGGACACTGACCCGTGCATCCGCACGTGCCCCGACCCTAGCACGTGTCCGCACCCTCACCTGTGCCCTCAACCTTGCCGTTCCCTAACCCTAACCCTAGCCCGGAACAGAAACCCACCGGCAGCCCCACACCTTAGCCTCCGCCGTACCCTCATCCTACTCCGTACGCGGACACTGGCCCGTGCGTCCGCACGTGCCCCGACCCTAGCACGTGTCGACACCCTCACCTGTGCCCTCAACCTTGCCGTTCCCTAACCCTAACCCTAGCCCGGAACGGAAACCCACCGGCAGCCCCACACCTTAGCCTCCGCCGTAACCTCATCCTACTCCGTACACGGACACTGGCCCGTGCGTCCGCACGTGCCCCGACCCTAGCACGTGTCTGCACCCTCACCTGTGCCCTCAACCTTGCCGTTCCCTAACCCTAACCCTAGCCCGGAACGGAAACCCACCGGCAGCCCCACACCTTAGCCTCCGCCGTACCCTCATCTTACTCCGTACGCGGACACTGGCCCGTGCGTCCGCACGTGCCCCGACCCTAGCACGTGTCCCCACCCTCACCTGTGCCCTCAACCTTGCCGTTCCCTAACCCTAACCCTAGCCCGGAAAGGAAACCCACCGGCAGCCCCACACCTTAGCCTCCGCCGTACCCTCATCCTACTCCGTACGCGGACACTGGCCCATGCGTCCGCACGTGCCCCGTCCCTAGCACGTGTCCGCACCCTCACCTGTGCCCTCAACCTTGCCGTTCCCTAACCCTAACCCTAGCCCGGAACGGAAACCCACCGGCAGCCCCACCACTTAGCCTCCGCCGTACCCTCATCCTACTCCGTACGCGGACACTGACCCGTGCGTCCGCACGTGCCCCGAACCTAGCACGTGTCCGCACCCTCACCTGTGCCCTCAACCTTGCCGTTCCCTAACCCTAACCCTAGCCCGGAACGGAAACCCACCGGCAGCCCCACCCCTTAGCCTCCGCCGTACCCTCATCCTACTCCGTATGCGGACACTGAACCGTGCTTCCGCACGTGCCCCGACCCTAGCACGTGTCCGCACCCTCACCTGTGCCCTCAACCTTGCCGTTCCCTAACCCTAACCCTAGCCCGGAACGGAAAACCACCGGCAGCCCCACACCTTAGCCTCCGCCGTACCCTCATCCTACTCCGTACGCGGACACTGGCCTGTGCGTCCGCACGTGCCCCGACCCTAGCACGTGTCCGCACCCTCACCTGTGCCCTCAACCTTGCCGTTCCCTAACCCTAACCCTAGCCCGGAACAGAAACCCACCGGCAGCCCCACACCTTAGCCTCCGCCGTACCCTCATCCTACTCTGTACGCGGACACTGGCCCGTGCGTCCGCACGTGCCCCGACCCTAGCACGTGTCCGCACCCTCACCTGTGCCCTCAACCTTGCCGTTCCCTAACCCTAACCCTAGCCCGGAACGGAAACCCACCGGCAGCCCCACACCTTAGCCTCCGCCGTACCCTCATCCTACTCCGTACGCGGACACTGACCCGTGCGTCCGCACGTGCCCCGACCCTAGCACGTGTCCGCACCCTCACCTGTGCCCTCAACCTTGCCGTTCCCTAACCCTAACCCTAGCCCGGAACGGAAACCCACCGGCAGCCCCACACCTTAGCCTCCGCCGTACCCTCATCTTACTCCGTACGCGGACACTGGCCCGTGTGTCCGCACGTGCCCCGACCCTAGCACGTGTCCGCACCCTCACCTGTGCCCTCAACATTGCCGTTCCCTAACCCTAACCCTAGCCCGGAACGTAAACCCACCGGCAGCCCCACACCTTAGCCTCCGCCGTACCCTCATCCTACTCCGTACGCGGACACTGGCCCGTGCGTCCGCAAGTGCCCCGACCCTAGCACGTGTGCGCACCCTCACCTGTGCCCTCAACCTTGCCGTTCCGTAACCCTAACCCTTGCCCTGAACGGAAACCCACCGGCAGCCCCACACCTTAGCCTCCGCCGTACCCTCATCCTACTCCGTACACGGACACTGGCCCGTGCGTCGCACGGGCCCCGACCCTAGCACGTGTCCGCACCCTCACCTGTGCCCTCAACCTTGCCGTTCCCTAACCCTAACCCTAGCCCGGAACGGAAACCCACCGGCAGCCCCACACCTTAGCCTCCGCCGTACCCTCATCCTATTCCGTACGCGGACACTGGCCCGTTCGTCCGCACGTGCCCCGACCCTAGCACGTGTCCGCACCCTCACCTGTGCCCTCAACATTGCCGTTCCCTAACCCTAACCCTAGCCCGGAACGGAAACCCACCGGCCGCGCCACACCTTAGCCTCCGCCGTTCCCTCATCCTACTCCGTACGCGGACACTGGCCCGTGCATCCGCACGTGCCCCGACCCTAGCACGTGTCTGCACCCTCACCTGTGCCCTCAACCTTGCCATTCCCTAACCCTAACCCTAGCCCGGAACGGAAACCCACCGGCAGCCCCACACCTTAGCCTCCGCCGTACCCTCATCCTACTCCGTACGTGGACACTGGCCCGTGCGTCCGCACGTGCCCCTACCCTAGCACGTGTCCGCACCCTCACCTGTGCCCTCAACCTTGCCGTTCCCTAACCTAACCCTAGCCCGGAACGGAAACCCACCGGCAGCCCCACCCCTTAGCCTCCGCCGTACCCTAATCCTACTCCGTACGTGGACACTGGCCCGTGCGTCCGCACGTGCCCCGACCCTAGCACGTGTCCGCACCCTCACCTGTGCCCTCAACCTTGCCGTTCCCTAACCCTAACCCTAGCCCGGAACGGAAACCCACCGACAGCCCCACACCTTAGCCTCCCCCGTACCCTCATCCTACTCCATACGCGGACACTGACCCGTGCGTCCGCACGTGCCCTGACCCCAGCCCGTGTCTGTACCCACACCTGTGCCCTAAACCTTGCCGTTCCCTAACCCGAACCCTAGACCGGAACGGCAAACCACCAGCAGCACTACACCTTACCCTCCGCCGTGCCCTAATCCTGATAAGTACGCTGACACTGAACCGGGCGTCCGCACGTGCCCTGACCCCAGCCCGTGTCCGTACCCTCACGTGTGCCCTAAACCTTGCCGTTCCCTAACCCGAACCCTTGCCCGGAACGGAAACCCACCAGCAGCCCTACACCTTACCCTCCGCCGTGCCCTAATCCTGATGCGTACACTGACACTGAACTGTGCGTCCGCACGTACCCTGAACCCAACCCGTTTCCGTACCCTCACCTGTGCCCTACAGCTTGCCGTTCCCTAACCCGAACCCTAGCCCGGAACGGAAACCCACCAGCAGCCCTACACCTTACCCTCAGCAGTGCCCTAATCCTGATGCGTACACTGACACTGAACCGTGCGTCCGCACGTACCCTGACCCCAGCCCGTTTCCGCACACTCAGCTGTGCCCTACAGCTTGCCGTTCCCTAACCCGAACCCTAGCCCGGAACGGAAACCCACCAGCAGCCCTACACCTTACCCTCCGCCGTGCCCTAATCCTGATGCATACACTGACACTGAACCGTGCGTCCGCACGTACCCTGACCCCAGCCCGTTTCCGAACACTCACCTGTGCCCTACAGCTTGCCGATCCCTATCACGAACCCTAGCCCGGAACGGAAACCCACCAGCAGCCCTACACCTTACCCTCCGCCGTGCGCTAATCCTGATGCGTACGCTGACACTGACCCGTGCGTCCGCACGTACTCTGACCCCTGCCCGTTTCCACACCCTCAGCTGTGCCCTACAGCTTGCCTTTCCCTAACCCGAACCCTAGCCCGGAACGGAAACCCACCAGCAGCCCTACACCTTACCCTCCGCCGTGCCCTAGTCCTGATGCGTACACTGACACTGAACCGTGCGTCCGCACGTACCCTGACCCCAGCCCGTTTCCATAACCTCACCTGTGCCCTACAGCTTGCTGTTCCCTAACCCGAACCCTAGCCCGGAACGGAAACGCAGCACCAGCCCTACACCTTACCCTCCGCCGTGCCCTAGTCCTTATGTGTACAATGACACTGACCGTGCGTCCGCACGTACCCTGACCCCAGCCCGTTTCCGTACCCTCACCTGTGCCCTACAGCTTGCCGTTCACTAACCCGAACCCTAGCCCGGAACGGAAACCCACCAGCAGCCCTACACCTTACCCTCCGCCGTGCCCTAATCCTGATGCGTACGCTGACACTGACCCGTGCGTCCGCACGTGCCCTGACCCCATCCCGTGTCCGTACCCTCACGTGTGCCCTAGACCTTGCCGTTCCCTAACCCGAACCCTAGCCCGGAACAGAAACCCACAAGCAGCCCCACACCTTACCCTCCGCCATGCACTTATCCTGATGCGTACGCTGACACTGACCCGTGCGACCGCACGTACCCTGACCCCAGCCCGTTTCCGTACCCTCACGTGTGCCCTACAGCTTGCCGTTCCCTAGCCCGAACCCGAGCCCGGAACAGAAACCCACCAGCAGCCCTAAACCTTACCCTCCGCCGTGACCTAATCCTGATGCGTACGCTGACACTGATCAGTGCGTCCGCACGTGCCCTGACACCAGCCCGTGTCCGTACCCTCACGTGTGCCCTAAACCTGGCCGTTCCCTAACCCGAACCCTAGCCCGGAACGGAAACCCACCAGCAGCCCTACACCTTACCCTCCGCCGTGCCCTAATCCTGATGCGTACGCTGACACTGACCCGTGCGTCCGCACGTGCCCTTACCCCAGCCCGTGTCCGTACCCTCGCGTGTGCCCTAAACCTTGCCGTTCCCTAACCCAAACCCTAGCCCGGAACGGAAACCCACCTGCAGCCCCACACCTTAGCCTCCGCCGTACCCTCATCCTACTGCGTACGCGGACACTGGCCCGTGCGTCCGCACGTGTCCCGACCCTAGCACGTGTCCGCACCCTCACCTGTGCCCTCAACCTTGCCGTTCCCTAACCCTAACCCTAGCCCGGAACGGAAACCCACCGGCAGCCCCACACCTTAGCCTCCGCCGTACCCTCATCCTACTCCGTACGCGGACACTGGCCCGTGCGTCCGCACGTGCCCCGACCCTAGCACGTGTCCGCACCCTCACCTGTGCCCTCAACCTTGCCGTTCCCTAACCCTAACCCTAGCCCGGAACGGAAACCCACCGGCAGCCCCACACCTTAGCCTCCGCCGTACCCTCATCCTACTCCGTACGCGGACACTGAGCCGTGCGTCCGCACGTGCCCCGACCCTAGCACGTGTCCGCACCCTCACCTGTGCCCTCAACCTTGCCGTTCCCTAACCCTAACCCTAGCCCGGAACGGAAACCCACCGGCAGCCCCACACCTTAGCCTCCGCCATACCCTCATCCTACTCCGTACGCGGACACTGACCCGTGCGTCCGCACGTGCCCCGACCCTAGCACGTGTCCGCACCCTCACCTGTGCCCTCAACCTTGCCGTTCCCTAACCCTAACCCTAGCCCGGAACGGAAACCCACCGGCAGCCCAACACCTTAGCCTCCGCCGTACCCTAATCCTACTCCGTACGCGGACACTGACACGTGCGTCCGCACGTGCCCCGACCCTAGCACGTGTCCGCACCCTCACCTGTGCCCTCAACCTTGCCGTACCCTAACCCTAACCCTAGCCCGGAACGGAAACCCACCGGGAGCCCCACACCTTAGCCTCCGCCGTACCCTCATCCTACTCCGTACGCGGACACTGGCCCGTGCGTCGCACGTGCCCCGACCCTAGCACGTGTCCGGACTCCCACCTGTGCCCTCAACCTTGCCGTTCCCTAACCCTAACCCTAGCCCGGAACGGAAACCCACCGGCGGCCCCACACCTTAGCCTCCGCCGTACCCTCATCCTACTCTGTACGCGGACACTGGCCCGTGCGTCTGCACGTGCCCCGACCCTAGCACGTCTCCGCACCCTCACCTGTGCCCTAAACCTTGCCGTTCCCTAACCCGAACCCTAGCCCGGAACGGAAACCCACCAGCAGCCCAACACCTTACCCTCCGGCGTGCCCTAATCCTGATGCGTACGCTGACACTGACCCGTGCGTCCGCACGTGCCCTGACACCAGCCCGTGTCCGTACCCTCACCAGTGCCCTAAACCTTGCCGTTCCCTAACCCGAACCCTAGCCCGGAACGGAAACCCACCAGCAGCCCTACACCTTACCCTCCGCCGTGACCTAATCCTGATGCGTACGCTGACACTGACCCGTGCGTCCGCACGTGCCCTGACCCCAGCCCGTGTCCGTACCCACACTTGTGCCCTAAACCTTGCCGTTCCCTAACCCGAACCCTAGACCGGAACGGCAAACCACCAGCAGCACTACACCTTACCCTCCGCCGTGCCCTAATCCTGATAAGTACGCTGACACTGAACCGGGCGTCCGCACGTGCCCTGACCCCAGCCCGTGTCCGTACCCTCACGTGTCCCCTAAACCTTGCCGTTCCCTAACCCGAACCCTAGCCCGGAACGGAAACCCACCAGCAGCCCTACACCTTACGCTCCGCCGTGCCCTAATCCTGATGCGTACACTGACACTGAACTGTGCGTCCGCACGTACCCTGAACCCAAACCGTTTCCGTACCCTCACCTGTGCCCTACAGCTTGCCGTTCCCTAACCCGAACCCTAGCCCGGAACGGAAACCCACCAGCAGCCCTACACCTTACCCTCAGCAGTGCCCTAATCCTGATGCGTACACTGACACTGAACCGTGCGTCCGCACGTACCCTGACCCCAGCCCGTTTCCGCACACTCAGCTGTGCCCTACAGCTTGCCGTTCCCTAACCCGAACCCTAGCCCGGAACGGAAACCCACCAGCAGCCCTACACCTTACCCTCCGCCGTGCCCTAATCCTGATGCATACACTGACACTGAACCGTGCGTCCGCACGTACCCTGAACCCAGCCCGTTTCCGAACACTCACCTGTGCCCTACAGCTTGCCGATCCCTATCACGGACCCTAGCCCGGAACGGAAACCCACCAGCAGCCCTACACCTTACCCTCCACCGTGCGCTAATCCTGATGCGTACGCTGACACTGACCCGTGCGTCCGCACGTACTCTGACCCCTGCCCGTTTCCGCACCCTCAGCTGTGCCCTACAGCTTGCCGTTCCCTAACCCGAACCCTAGCCCGGAACGGAAACCCACCAGCAGCCCTACACCTTACCCTCCGCCGTGCCCTAGTCCTGATGCGTACACTGACACTGAACCGTGCGTCCGCACGTACCCTGACCCCAGCCCGTTTCCATAACCTCACCTGTGCCCTACAGCTTGCTGTTCCCTAACCCGAACCCTAGCCCGGAACGGAAACGCAGCACCAGCCCTACACCTTACCCTCCACCGTGCCCTAGTCCTCATGTGTACAATGACACTGACCGTGTGTCCGCACGTACCCTGACCCCAGCCCGTTTCCGTACCCTCACCTGTGCCCTACAGCTTGCCGTTCACTAACCCGAACCCTAGCCCGGAACGGAAACCCACCAGCAGCCCTACACCTTACCCTCCGCCGTGCCCTAATCCTGATGCGTACGCTGACACTGACCCGTGCGTCCGCACGTGCCCTGACCCCATCCCGTGTCCGTACCCTCACGTGTGCCCTAGACCTTGCCGTTCCCTAACCCGAACCCTAGCCCGGAACAGAAACCCACAAGCAGCCCCACACCTTACCCTCCGCCATGCACTTATCCTGATGCGTACGCTGACACTGAACCGTGCGACCGCACGTACCCTGACCCCAGCCCGTTTCCGTACCCTCACCTGTGCCCTACAGCTTGCCGTTCCCTAGCCCGAACCCTAGCCCGGAACAGAAACCCACCAGCAGCCCTAAACCTTACCCTCCGCCGTGACCTAATCCTGATGCGTACGCTGACACTGATCAGTGCGTCCGCACGTGCCCTTACCCCAGCCCGTGTCCGTACCCTCGCGTGTGCCCTAAACCTTGCCGTTCCCTAACCCAAACCCTAGCCCGGAACGGAAACCCACCTGCAGCCCCACACCTTAGCCTCCGCCGTACCCTCATCCTACTGCGTACGCGGACACTGGCCCGTGCGTCCGCACGTGTCCCGACCCTAGCACGTGTCCGCACCCTCACCTGTGCCCTCAACCTTGCCGTTCCCTAACCCTAACCCTAGCCCGGAACGGAAACCCACCGGCAGCCCCACACCTTAGCCTCCGCCGTACCCTCATCCTACTCCGTACGCGGACACTGGCCCGTGCGTCCGCACGTGCCCCGACCCTAGCACGTGTCCGCACCCTCACCTGTGCCCTCAACCTTGCCGTTCCCTAACCCTAACCCTAGCCCGGAACGGAAACCCACCGGCAGCCCCACACCTTAGCCTCCGCCGTACCCTCATCCTACTCCATACGCGGACACTGGCCCGTGCGTCCGCACGTGCCCCGACCCTAGCACGTGTCCGCACCCTCACCTGTGCCCTCAACCTTGCCGTTCCCTAACCCTAACCCTAGCCCGGAACGGAAACCCACCGGCAGCCCCACACCTTAGCCTCCGCCGTACCCTCATCCTACTCCGTACGCGGACACTGAGCCATGCGTCCGCACGTGCCCCGACCCTAGCACGTGTCCGCACCCTCACCTGTGCCCTCAACCTTGCCGTTCCCTAACCTTAACCCTAGCCCGGAACGGAAACCCACCGGCAGCCCCACACCTTAGCCTCTGCCGTACCCTCATCCTACTCCGTACGCGGACACTGACCCGTGCATCCGCACGTGCCCCGACCCTAGCACGTGTCCGCACCCTCACCTGTGCCCTCAACCTTGCCGTTCCCTAACCCTAACCCTAGCCCGGAACGGAAACCCACCGGCAGCCCAACACCTTAGCCTCCGCCGTACCCTAATCCTACTCCGTACGCGGACACTGACACGTGCGTCCGCACGTGCGCCGACCCTAGCACGTGTCCGCACCCTCACCTGTGCCCTCAACCTTGCCGTTCCCTAACCCTAACCCTAGCCCGGAACGGAAACCCACCGGCAGCCCCACACCTTAGCCTCCGCCGTACCCTCATCCTACTCCGTACGCGGACACTGGCCCGTGCGTCGCACGTGCCCCTACCCTAGCACGTGTCCGGACCCCCACCTGTGCCCTCCACCTTGCCGTTCCCTAACCCTAACCCTAGCCCGGAACGGAAACCCACCGGCAGCCCCACACCTTAGCCTCCGCCGTACCCTCATCCTACTCTGTACGCGGACACTGGCCCGTGCGTCCGCACGTGCCCCGACCCTAGCACGTGTCCGCACCCTCACCTGTGCCCTCAACATTGCCGTTCCCTAACCCTAACCCTAGTCCGGAACGGAAACCCACCGGCAGCACCACACCTTAGCCTCCGCCGTACCCTCATCCTACTCCGTACGCGGACACTGGCCCGTGCGTCCGCACGTGCCCCGAACCTAGCACGTGTCCGCACCCTCACCTGTGCCCTCAGCCATGCCATTCCCTAACCCTAACCCTAGCCCGGAACGGAAACCCACCGGCCGCGCCCCACCTTAGCCTCCGCCGTTCCCTCATCCTACTCCGTACGCGGACACTGGCCCGTGCGTCCGCACGTGCCCCGACCCTAGCACGTGTCCGCACCCTCACCTGTGCCCTCAACCTTGCCGTTCCCTAACCCTAACCCTAGCCCGGAACGGAAACCCACCGGCAGCCCCACACCTTAGCCTCCGCCGTAACCTCATCCTACTCCGTACGCGGACACCGGCCCGTGCGTCCGCACGTGCCCCGACCCTAGCACGTGTCCGCACCCTCACCTGTGCCCTCAACCTTGCCGTTCCCTAACCCTAACCCTAGCCCGGAACGGAAACCCACCGGCAGCCCCACGCCTTAGCCTCCGCCGTACCCTCATCCTACTCCGTACGCGGACACCGGCCCGTGCGTCCGCACGTGCCCCGACCCTAGCACGTGTCCGCACCCTCACCTGTGCCCTCAACCTTGCCGTTCCCTAACCCTAACCCTAGCCCGGAACGGTAACCCACCGGCAGCCCCACACCTTAGCCTCCGCCGTACCCTTATCCTACTCCGTACGCGGACTCTGGCCCGTGCGTCCGCACGTGCCCCGACCCTAGCACGTGTCCGCACCCTCACCTGTGCCCTCAACCTTGCCGTTCCCTAACCCTAACCCTAGCCCGGAACGGAAACCCACCGGCAGCCCCACACCTTAGCCTCCGCCGTACCCTCATCCTAATCCGTACGCGGACACTGACCCGTGCGTCCGCACGTGCCCCGACCCTAGCACGTGTCCGCACCCTCACCTGTGCCCTCAACCTTGCCGTTCCCTAACCCTAACCCTAGCCCGGAACGGAAACCCACCGGCAGCCCCACACCTTAGCCTCCGCCGTACCCTAATCCTACTCCGTACGCGGACACTGACACATGCGTCCGCACGGGCCCCGACCCTAGCACGTGTCCGCACCCTCACCTGTGCCCTCAACATTGCCGTTCCCTAACCCTAACCCTAGCCCGGAACGGAAACCCACCGGCAGCCCCACACCTTAGCCTCCGCCGTACCCTCATCCTACTCCGTACGCGGACACTGGCCCGTGCGTCCGCACGTGCCCCGACCCTAGCACGTGTCCGCACCCTCACCTGTGCCCTCAACAATGCCATTCCCTAACCCTAACCCTAGCCCGGAACAGAAACCCACCGGCCGCGCCACACCTTAGCCTCCGCCGTTCCCTCATCCTACTCCGTACGCGGACACTGGCCCGTGCGTCCGCACGTGCCCCGACCCTAGCACGTGTCTGCACCCTCACCTGTGCCCTCAACATTGCCGTTCCCTAACCCTAACCCTAGCCCGGAACGGAAACCCACCGGCAGCCCCACACCTTAGCCTCCGCCGTAACCTCATCCTACTCCGTACGCGGACACCGGCCCGTGCGTCCGCACGTGCCCCGACCCTAGCACGAGTCCGCACCCTCACCTGTGCCCTCAACCTTGCCGTTCCCTAACCCTAACCCTAGCCCGGAACGGAAACCCACCAGCAGCCCTACACCTTACCCTCCGCCGTGCCCTAATCCTGATGCGTACGCTAACACTGAACCATGCGTCCGCACGAACCCTGACCCCAGCCCGTTTCCGTACCCTCACCTGTGCCCTACAGCTTGCCGTTCCCTAACCCAAACCCTAGCCCGGAACGGAAACCCACCAGCAGCCCTACACCTTACCCTCCGCCGTGCCCTAATCCTGATGCGTACAGTGACACTGAACCGTGCGTCCGCACGTACCCTGACCCCAGCCCGTTTCCGTACCCTCACCTGTGCCCTACAGCTTGCCGTTCCCTAACCCGAACCCTACCCCGGAACGGAAACCCACCAGCAGCCCTACACCTTACCCTCCGCCGTGTCCTAATCCTGCTGCGTACGCTGACACTGAACCGTGCGTCCGCACGTGCCCTGACACCAACCCATGTCCGTACCCTCACGTGTGCCCTAAACCTTGCCGTTCCCTAACCCGAACCCTAGCCCAGAACGGAAACCCACCAGCAGCCCTACACCTTACCCTCCGCCGTGCCCTAATCCTGATGCGTACGCTGAAACTGACCCGTGCGTCCGCACGTACCCTGACCCCAGCCTGTTTCCATACCCTCACCTGTGCCCTACAGCTTGCCGTTCCCTAACCCGAAACCTAGCCCGGAACGGAAACCCACCAACAGCCCTACACCTTACCCTCCGCCGATACATAATCCTGATGCATACGCTGAAACTGACCCGTGCGTCCGCACGTGCCCTGACCCCAGCCCGTGCCCGTGCCCTCACCTGTGCCCTAAACCTTGCCGTTCCCTAACCCGAACCCTAGTTCGGAACGGAAACCCACCAGCAGCCCTACACCTTACCCTCCGCCGTGCCCTAATCCTGATGCGTACGCTGACACTGACCCGTGCGTCCGCACGTGCCCTGAAACCAGCCCGTGTCCATACCCTCACGTGTTCCCTAAACCTTGCCGTTCCCTAACCCGAACCCTAGCCCGGAACGGAAACCCACCAGCAGCCCTACACCTTACCCTCCACCGTGCCCTAATCCTGATGCGTACGCTGACACTGACCCGTGCGTCCGCACATGCCCTGATCCCAGCCCGTGTCCGTACCCTCACGTGTGCCCTAAACCTTGCCGTTCCCTAACCCGAACCCTAGCCCGGAACGGAAACCCACCAGCAGCCCTACACCTTACCCTCCGCCGTGCCCTAATCCTGATGCGTACGCTGACTCTGACCCATGCGTCCGCATGTGCCCTGACCCCACCCTGTGTCCGTACCCTCAACTGTGCCCTAAACCTTGCCGTTCCCTAGCCCGAACCCTAGCCCGGAACGGAAACCCACCAGCAGCCCTACACCTTACCCTCCGCCGTGCCCTAATCCTGATGCGTACACTGACACTGAACCGTGCGTCTGCACGTACCCTGACCCCAGCCCGTTTCCGTACCCTCACCTGTGCCCTACAGCTTGCCGTTCCCTAACCCGAACCCTAGCCTGGAACGGAAACCCACCAGCAGCCCTACAACTTACCCTCCGCCGTGACCTAATCCTAATGCGTACGCTGACACTGACCCGTGCGTCCGCACGTGCCCTAACACAAGCCCGTGTCCGTACCCTCACCTGTGCCCTAAACCTTGCAGTTCCCTAACCCGAACCCTAGCCCGGAACGGAAACCCACCAGCAGACCTACACCTTACCCTCCGACAGGACCTAATCCTGATGAGTACGCTGACACTGACCCGTGCGTCCGCACGTGCCCTGACGCCAGCCCGTTTCCGTACCCTCACCTGTGCCCTAAACCTTGCCGTTCCCTAACCCGAACCCTAGCCCGGAACGGAAACCCACCAGCAGCACTACACCTTACCCTCCGCCGTGCCCTAATCCTGATGCGTACGCTGACACTGACCCGTGCGTCCGCATGTGCCCTGACACCAGCCCGTGTCCGTACCCTCACGTGTGCCCTAAACCTTGCCGTTCCCTAACCCGAACCCTAGCCCGGAACGGAAACCCACCAGCAGCCCTACACCTTACCCTCCACCGTACCCTAATCCTAATGCGTACGCTGACACTGACCCTTGCGTCCGCACGTGCCCTGACCCCAGCCCGTGTCCGTACCCTCACCTGTGCCCTAAACCTTGCCGTTCCCTAACCCGAACCCTAGCCTGGAACAGAAACCCACCAGCAGCCCTAAAACTTACCCTCCGCCGTGACCTAATCCTGATGCGTACGCTGACACTGACCCGTGCGTCCGCACGTGCCCTGACCCCAGCCCGTATCCGTACCCTCACCTGTGCCCTAAGCCTTGGCGTTCCCTAACCCGAACCCTAGCCCGGAACGGAAACCCACCAGCAGCCCTACACCTTACCCTCCGCCGTGCCCTAATCCTGATGCGTACGCTGACACTGACCCGTGCGTCCACACGTGCCCTGACCCCAGCCCGTGTCCGTACCGTCACGTGTGCCCTAAACCTTGCCGTTCCCTAACCCGAACCCTAGCCCGGAACCGAAACCCACCAGCAGCCCTACACCTTACCCTCCGCCGTGCCCTAATCCTGATGCGTACAGTGACACTGAACAGTGCGTCCGCACGTACCCTGACCCCAGCCCGTTTCCGTACCCTCACCTGTGCCCTACAGCTTGCCGTTCCCTAACCCGAACCCTAGCCCGGAACGGAAACCCAGCAGCAGCCCTACACCTTACCCTCCGCCGTGCCCTTTTCCTGATACGTACACTGAAACTGAACCGTGCGTCCGCACGTACCCTGACCCCAGCCCGTTTCCGTACCCTCACCTGTGCCCTACAGCTTGCCGTTCCCTAACCCGAACCCTAGCCCAGAACGGAAACCCACCAGCAGCCCTACACCTTACCCTCCGCCGTGCCCTAATCCTGATGCGTACACTGACACTGAAAGGTGCGTCCGCACGGACCCTGACCCCAGCCCGTTTCCGTACCCTCACCTGTGCCCTACAGCTTGCCGTTCCCTAACCCAAACCCTAGCCCGGAACGGAAACCCACCAGCAGCCCTACACCTTACCCTCCGCCGTGCCCTAACCCTGATGCGTACAGTGACACTGAACCGTGCGTCCGCACGTACCCTGACCCCAGCCCGTTTCCGTACCCTCACCTGTGCCCTACAGCTTGCCGTTCCCTAACCCGAACCCTACCCCGGAACGGAAACCCACCAGCAGCCCTACACCTTACCCTCCGCCGTGACCTAATCCTGCAGCGTACGCTGACACTGAACCGTGCGTCCGCACGTGCCCTGACACCAACCCATGTCCGTACCCTCACGTGTGCCCTAAACCTTGCCGTTCCCTAACCCGAACCCTAGCCCGGAACGGAAACCCACCAGCAGCCCTACACCTTACCCTCCGCCGTGCCCTAATCCTGATGCGTACGCTGAAACTGAACCGTGCGTCCGCACGTACCCTGACCCCAGCCTGTTTCCATACCCTCACCTGTGCCCTACAGCTTGCCGTTCCCTAACCCGAAACCTAGCCCGGAACGGAAACCCACCAACAGCCCTACACCTTACCCTCCGCCGATACATAATCCTGATGCATACGCTGAAACTGACCCGTGCGTCCCCACGTGCCCTGACCCCAGCCCGTGCCCGTGCCCTCACCTGTGCCCTAAACCTTGCCGTTCCCTAACCCGAACCCTAGTTCGGAACGGAAACCCACCAGCAGCCCTACACCTTACCCTCCGCCGTGCCCTAATCCTGATGCGTACACGGACACTGAACCGTGCGTCCGCACGTACCCTGACCCCAGCCCGTTTCCGTACCCTCACCTGTGCCCTACAGGTTGCCGTTCCCTAACCCGAACCCTAGCCCGGAACGGAAACACACCAGCAGCCCTACACCTTACCCTCCGCCGTGCCGTAATCCTGATGCGTACGCTGACACTGACCCGTGCGTCCGCACGTGCCCTGACCCCAGCCCGTGTCTGTACCCTCAACTGGGCCCTAAACCTTGCCGTTCCCTAACCCGAACCCTAGCCCGGAACGGAAACCCACCACCAGCCCTACACCTTACCCTCTGCCGTGCCCTAATCCTGATGCGTACACTGACACTGAACCATGCGTGCGCACGTACCCTGTCCCCAGCCCGTGTCCGTACCCTCACCTGTGCCCTACAGCTTGCCGATCCCTAACCCGAACCCTAGCCCGGAACGGAAACCCACCAGCAGCCCTACACCTTACCCTCCGCCGTGCCCTAATCCTGATGCGTACACTGACACTGAACCGTGGGTCCGCACGTACCCTGACGCCAGCCCGTTTCCGTACCCTCACCTGTGCCCTGCAGCTTGCCGTTCCCTAACCCGAACCCTAGCCCAGAACGGAAACCCACCAGCAGCCCTACACCTTACCCTCCGCCGTGCCCTAATCCTGATGCGTACGCTGACACTGACCCCTGTGTCCGCATGTGCCCTGACCCCAGCCCGTGTCCGTGCCCTCACCTGTGCCCTAAACCTTGCCGTTCCCTAACCCGAACCCTAGCCCGGAACGGAAACCCACCAGCAGCCCTACACCTTAACCTCCGGCGTGCCCTAATCCTGATGCGTACGCTGACACTGACCCGTGCGTCCGCACGTGCCCTGACACCAGCCCGTGTCCGTACACTCACCTGTGCCCTAAACCTTGCCGTTCCCTAACCCGAACCCTAGACCGGAACGGAAACCCACCAGCAGCCCTACACCTTACCCTCCGCCGTGCCCTAATCCTGATGAGTACGCTGACAATGACCCGTGCGTCCGCACGTGCCCTGACCCCAACCCGTGTCCGTACCGTCACCTGTGCCCTAAACCTTGCCGTTCCCTAACCCGAAACCTAGCCCGGAACGGAAACCCACCAGCAGCCCTACACCTTACCCTCCGCTGTGCCCTAATCCTGATGCGTACGCTGACACTGACCCGTGCGTCCGCACGTGCCCTGACCCCAGCCCGTGTCCGTAACCTCACGTGTGCCCTAAGCCTTGCCGTTCCCTAACCCGAACCCTAGCCCGGAACGGAAACCCACCAGCAGACCTACACCTTACCCTCCGCCGTGCCCTAATCCTGATGCGTACACTGACACTGAACCGTGCGTCCGCACGTACCCTGACCCCAGCCCGTTTCCGTACCCTCACCTGTGCCCTACAGCCTGCCGTTCCCTAACCCGAACCCTAGCCCGGAACGGAAACCCACCAGCAGCCCTACACCTTACCCTCCGCCGTGCCCTAATCCTGATTCATACACTGACACTGAACCGTGCGTCCGCACGTACCCTGACCCCAGCCCGTTTCCGTACCCTCACCTGTGCCCTACAGCTTGCCGTTCCCTAACCCGAACCCTAGCCTGGAACGGAAACCCACCAGCAGCCCTACACCTTACCCTCCGCCTTGACCTAATCCTAATGCGTACGCTGACAGTGACCCGTGCGTCCGCACGTGCCCTGACACCAGCCCGTGTCCGTACACTCACATGTGCCCTAAACCTTGCCGTTCCCTAACCCTAACCCTAGCCCAGAACGGAAACCCACCAGCAGCCCTACACCTTACCCTCCGACGTGACCTAATCCTGAATGAGTACGCTGACACTGACCCGTGCGTCCGCACTTGCCCTGACGCAAGGCCGTGTCTGTACTCTCACCTGTGCCCTAAACCTTGCCGTTCCCTAAGCCGAAACCTAGCCCGGAACGAAACCCACCAGCAGCACTACACCTTACCCTCCGCCGTGCCCTAATCCTGATGCGTACGCTGACACTGACCCGTGCGTCCGCATGTGCCCTGACACCAGCCCGTGTCCGTACCCTCACGTGTGCCCTAAACCTTGCCGTTCCCTAACCCGAACCCTAGCCCGGAACGGAAACCCAACAGCAGCCCTACACCTTACCCTCCGCCGTGCCCTAATCCTGATGAGTACGCTGACACTGACCCGTGCGTCCCCACGTGCCCTGACACCAGCCCGTGTCCGTACCCTCACCTGTGCCCTATACCTTGCCGTTCCCTAACCCGAACCCTAGCCCGGAACGGAAACCCACCAGCAGCCCTACACCTTACCCTCCGCCGTGCCCTAATCCTGATGCGTACCCTGACACTGAACCGTGCATCCGCACGTACCCTTACCCCAGCCCGTTTCCGTACCCTCAACTGTGCCCTACAACTTGCCGTTCCCTAACCCGAACCCTAGCCTGGAATGGGAACCCACCAGCAGCCCTACACCTTACCCTCCGCCGTGCCCTAATCCTGATGCATACACTGACACTGAACCATGCATCTGCACGTACCCTGACCTCAGCCCGTTTCCGTACCCTCACCTGTGCCCTACAGCTTCCCGTTCCCTAACCCGAACCCTAGCCTGGAACGGGAACCCTCCAGCAGCCCTACACCTTAACCTCCGCCGTGCCCTAATCCTGATGCGTACACTGACACTGAACCGTGCGTCCGCACGTACCCTGACCCCAGCCCGTTTCCATACCCTCACCTGTGCCCTACAGCTTGCCGTTCCCTAACCCGAACCCTAGCCCGGAACGGAAACCCACCAGCAGCCCTACACCTTACCCTCCGCCGTGCCCTAATACTGATGCGTACGCTGACACTGACCCGTGCGTCCGCACGTGCCCTGACCCCAGCCCGTGTCCGTACCCTCACGTGTGCCCTAAACCTTGCCGTTCCCTAACCCGAACCCTAGCCCAGAACAGAAACCCAGAAGCAGCCCCACACCTTACCCTCCGCCATGCCCTTATCCTGATGCGTACGCTGACACAGACCCGTGCTTCCGCACGTACCCTGACCCCAGCCCGTTTCCGTACCCTCACCTGTGCCCTACAGCTTGCCGTTCCCTAGCCCGAACCCTAGCCCGGAACAAAAACCCACCAGCAACCCTAAACCTTACCTTCCGCCGTGACCTAATCCTGATGCGTACGCTGAATCTGATCAGTGCGTCCGCACGTGCCCTGACCCCAGCCCGTGTCCGTACCCTCACCTGTGCCCTAAACCTTTCCGTTCCCTAACCCGAACCCTAGCCCGGAACGGAAACCCACCAGCAGGCCTACACCTTACCCTCCGCCGTGCCCTCATCCTGATGCGTACGCTGACACTGACCCGTGCGTCCGCACGTGCCCTTACCCCAGCCCGTGTCCGTACCCTCGCGTGTGCCCTAAACCTTGCCGTTCCCTAACCCGAACCCTAGCCCGGAACGGAAACCCACCAGCAGCCCTACACCTTACCCTCCGCCGTGCCCTAATCCTGATGCGTACACTGACACTGAACCGTGCGTCCGCACGTACCCTGACCCCAGCCCGTTTCCGTACCCTCACCTGTGCCCTACAGCTTGCCGTTCCCTAACCCGAACCCTAGCCCGGAACGGAAACCCACCAGCAGCCCTTCACCTTACCCTCCGCCGTGCCCTAACCCTGATGTGTACACTGAAACTGAACCGTGCGTCCGCACGTGCACTGACCCCAGCCCGTTTCCGTACCCTCACCTGTGCCCTACAGCTTGCCGTTCCCTAACCCGAACCCTAGCCCGGAACGGAAACCCACCAGCAGCCCTACACCTTACCCTCCGCCGTGCCCTAATCCTGATGCGTACGCTGACACTGACCCGTGCATCCGCACGTGCCCTTACCCCAGCCCGTGTCCGTTCCCTCGCGTGTGCCCTAAACCTTGCCATTCCCTAACCCAAACCATAGCCCGGAACGGAAACCCACCAGCAGCCCTACACCTTACCCTCCGCCGTGCCCTAATCCTGATGCGTACACTGACACTGAACCGTGCGTCGGCACGTACCCTGACCCCAGCCCGTTTCCGTACCCTCACCTGTGCCCTACAGCTTGCCGTTCCCTAACCCGAACCCTAGCCCGGAACGGAAAACCACCAGCAGCCCTACACCTTACCCTCCGCCGTGCCCTAATCCTGATGCGTACGCTGACACAGACCCGTGCTTCCGCACGTGCTCTGACCCCAGCCCGTATCCGTACCCTCACGTGTGCCCTAAACCTTGCTGTTCCCTAACCCGAAGCCTACCCCAGAACGGAAACCCACCAGCAGCCCTACACCTTAACCTCCGCCGTGCCCTAATCCTGATGCGTACGCTGACACTGACCCTTGCGTCCGCACGTACCCTGACCCCAGCCCGTTTCCGTACCCTCACCTGTGCCCTACAGCTTGCCGTTCCCTAACCCGAACCCTAGCCTGGAACGGAAACCCACCAGCAGCCCTAAAACTTACCCTCCGCCGTGACCTAATCCTGATGCGTACGCTGACACTGACCCGTGCGTCTGCACGTGCCCTGACCCCAGCCCGTATCCGTACCCTCAACTGTGCCCTAAGCCTTGCCGTTCCCTAACCCGAACCCTAGTTTGGAACGGAAACCAACCAGCAGCCCTACACCTTACCCTCCGCCGTGCCCTAATTCTGATGCGTACGCTGACACTGACCCGTGCGTCCGCACATGCCCTGACCCCAGCCCGTATCCGTGCCCTCACCTGTGCCCTAAACCTTGCCGTTCCCTAACCCGAACCCTAGCCCGGAACGGAAAACCACCAGCAGCACTACACCTTACCCTCCGCCGTGCCCTAATCCTGATAAGTACGCTGACACTGAACCGTGCATCCGCACGTGCCCTGACCCCAGCCCGTGTCCGTACCCTCACATGTGCCCTAAACCTTGCCGTTCCCTAACCCGAACCCTAGCCCGGAACGGAAACCCACCAGCAGCCCTACACCTTACCCTCCGCCGTGCCCTAATCCTGATGCGTACACTGACACTGAACTGTGCGTCCGCACGTACCCTGACCCCAGCCCGTTTCCGTACCCTCACCTGTGCCCTACAGCTTGCCGTTCCCTAACCCGAACCCTAGCCCGGAACGGAAACCCACCAGCAGCCCTTCACCTTACCCTCAGCAGTGCCCTAATCCTGATGCGTACACTGACACTGAACCGTGCGTCCGCACGTACCCTGACCCCAGCCCGTTTCCGCACCCTCACCGGTGCCCTACAGCTTGCCATTCCCTAACCCGAACCCTAGCCCGGAACGGAAACCCACCAGCAGCCCTACACCTTACCCTCCGCCGTGCCCTAATCCTGATGCGTACACTGACACTGAACCGTGCGTCCGCATGTACCCTGACCCCAGCCCGTTTCCGAACACTCACCTGTGCCCTACAGCTTGCCGATCCCTAACCCGAACCCTAGCCCGGAACGGAAACCCACCAGCAGCCCTACACCTTACCCTCCGCCATGCCCTAATCCTGATGCGTACACTGACAGTGACCCGTGCGTCCGCACGTGCCCTGAAACCAGCCCGTGTCCATACCCTCACGTGTGCCCTAAACCTTGCCGTTCCCTAACCCGAACCCTAGCCCGGAACGGAAACCCACCAGCAGCCCTACACCTTACCTTCCACCGTGCCCTAATCCTGACGCGTTCGCTGACACTGACCCGTGCGTCCGCACATGCCCTGACACCAGCCCGTGTCCGTACCCTCACCTGTGCCCTAAACCTTGCCGTTCCCTAACCCGAACCCTAGCCCGGAACGGAAACCCACCAGCAGCTTTACACCTTACCCTCCGCCATGATCTAATCCGGATGAGTACGCTGACAATGACCCGTGCGTCCGCACGTGCCCTGACCCCAGGCCGTGTCCGTACCCTCACCTGTGCCCTAAACCTTGCCGTTCCCTAACCCGAACCCTAGCCCGGAACGGAAACCCACCAGCAGCCCTACACCTTAACCTCCGACGTGACCTAATCCTGATGAGTACGCTGACACTGACCCGTGCGTCCGCACGTGCCCTGACGCCAGCCCGTGTCCGTACCCTCACCTGTGCCCTAAACCTTGCCGTTCCCTAACCCGAACCCTAGCCCGGAACGGAAACCCACCAGCAGCACTACACCTTACCCTCCGCCGTGCCCAAATCCTGATGCGTACGCTGACACTGACCCGTGCGTCCGCATGTACCCTGACACAAGCCTGTGTCCGTACCCTCACGTGTGCCCTAAACCTTGCCGTTCCCTAACCCGAACCCTAGCCCGGAACGGAAACCCACCAGCAGCCCTACACCTTACCCTCCGCCGTGCCCTAATCCTAATGTGTACGCTGACACTGACCCGTGCGTCCGCACGTGCCCTGACCCCAGCCCGTGTCCGTACCCTCACCTGTGCCCTAAACCTTGCCGTTCCCTAACCCAAACCCTAGCCCGGAACGGAAACCCGCCAGCAACCCTACAACTTACCCTCCGCCGTGCCCTAATCCTAATGCGTACACTGACACTGAACAATACGTCCGCACGTACCCTGACCCCAGCCCGTTTCCGTACCCTCACCTGTGCCCTAAAGCTTGCCATTCCCTACCCCGAACCCTAGCCCAGAACGGAAACCCACTAGCAGCCCTACACCTTACCCTCCGCCGTGCCCTAATCCTGATGCGTACGCTGACACTGACCCGTGCGTCCGCACGTGCCCTGACACCAGCCCGTGTCTGTACCCTCACCTGTGCCCTAAACCTTGCCGTTCCCTAACCCGAACCCTAGCCCGGAACGGAAACCTACCAGCAGCCCTACACCTTACCCTCCGACGTGACCTAATCCTGATGAGTACGCTGACACTGACCCGTGCGTCCGCACGTGCCCTGACACCAGCCCGTGTCCGTACCCTCACCTGTGCCCTAAACCTTGCCGTTCCCTAACCCGAACCCTAGCCCGGAACGGAAACCCACCAGCAGCACTACACCTTACCCTCTGCCATGCCCTAATCCTGATGCGTACGCTGACACTGACCCGTGCGTCCGCATGTGCCCTGACACCAGCCCGTGTCCGTACCCTCACGTGTGCCCTAAACCTTGCCGTTCCCTAACCCGAACCCTAGCCCGGAACGGAAACCCACCAGCAGCCCTACACCTTACCCTCCACCGTGCCCTAATCCTAATGCGTACGCTG
>NW_027640422.1:0-191083 GCF_949752795.1 Hyperoodon ampullatus
CTCAGGCTGTCTCTGACTAAGGCCCTGACACTACTCATAACTCAGTCACTGACACTGTACCTCACTAGGTAGCCGAGGGAACGACACGTATGGGAGAAAGTCAGCTTGCGTTCCTGCTGCCGATAAAGTACAGTGCTTCCTCTTACACTGCAGGCCTTTCAGTAGAGGCTAAGGCCCGATCGAGCCTACCCAGAGGGTTCCTCGGGTCAGGGGGTTGGCTACAGGCAGAGCACCCTGTGAAGAAAAGTGGATTCAGGGAAGGAGCGAGTGTGTAGCTAGTGTCCCTGTGCACGTACTAGAAATCACAAGGGGGTGAACCACGTGGGCACCGAAAGCGGGGCTCTGAGGGCGGAAGCCTTGTAGTCCCATTTTGAAAGCTCCATTCGTGCTGCCTTGAAGCTACCTGAATAACACCGTTTGTGAGGGGCCTCTGGGCCCTGGGCGCAGGGCTCGGGAAAGAGAAGGCATTTTCTCTAAAGAATCAGGGTGCTTCCGGAGCCGTGTTGGCAGCTCCCCCTGTCAGGCCGTAGGACTACAGGGAACGGCCACTTGAGGGCATGCCTCGAGAAAGGCTTTGCGTCTCCCTGCAGGAACGGAGCATACAGCAAGCTCTCTGAGGTCTCAGTCACTGTAGTGCTTTACTGGAACGGTGCTGCCCTTTTCAGGACTCCTAGACGCTTCAGGTGTGCACCCTTTTCCCTGCGAAAAGCCCCGGCCCCTGTGGGCATGCTGTGCCACACCCAGGCCCCTAGGCCCTTGAGAGAGGGGCCTACTGTGTACGCCGAGGTCAGGACGACACCCAGCGCTTTTAAATGGGACGGCTCCGATTCCTCGGCACGCCAACAGCATCAGGAACGCATTTCTAGCCAGTCCACCGTGCCCTGGAAGGTTTCCACATTGACCGTCTCTCGGCTGCACTGAGGAAATAGTCTGCTGAGAACGCCTTCTGGCACCTCGGTTGGAAAGTCACTCTACTCACGGAGACAGCCGGCTTGCACTGCAGCGGCGACTGAAGCAGAGTGCTTCAGGCTGGAACACTTCGGTCTTTTGGAAACAGGCAGACGCTTATAGGCCTAACGAGAGCCTGCCTCGGTTGAGGCCGTTCGCTCCACGCAGAACACCCTGCGTAAACAAGTTGATTCAGGGAGGGGCCCATTGTGTACCTTGTGTGGTTTGCGGCTTGTTGAACCCCCGGGTTACGTTTACTGCCTGTCTGGCTTGAGATGCGGGCCTGAAGGCACAGGCCGTCTTTCCCGGTTCGAAAGTTCCCTCGGTCGGGCCTTGAATTACACGGAGAGACACCCTTTCTGACGGGCCTCTCGTCACGGTAGGCATGGCTCTGGCAAGCAAATGAGCTCCCCCTCGTAAAACATGGCGCGCCCAGGGCCTGGTTGGGAGCTCATGCTGCTACGCTCTAGACCTACCTGGAGACCGAACGTCAGCCCTTGCCTCGAGGAGAGTCGCTTTACCGCCCTGCTGAAGCGGAGGCGCGCAGCCCTTTCCAAGAGGCCTGCGTCGCGGTTCTGCTTTCTTTTCTAGGTAGTGCGCCGCTCAGGACACCCAGGCCCCTCGCCTTTGCACCCTATTCCCTGCAAGCCCACTGAACACCGGCAGGCTCCACTGGCCTGCTCAGCGGCATCCAGGCACCCAGTCACTCTGAGTATGCCGAGCGTAGGGCAACGCACAGCACACCTCCTTGGGGAGAGCTAGAGTTCCTCAGCACTGCAACAGCTACGGGGAAACTGTTCTCTCACGTCCTACTTGTCAAGGACCTCTGCCTCATTGCCCCTGTCTGAGCTGCACTGAGGCAAACAATCTGCTTCGCGGGCCTTCTAGGAACCCCTAGCCGAGGGCACCATTCCTATGGGAGAAAGTCAGCTTGCGTTCCTGCTGCCGCTAAAGTACAGTGCTTCCTCTTACACTGCAGGCCTTTCAGTAGAGGCTAAGGCCCGATCGAGCCTACCCAGAGGGTTCCTCGGGTCAGGGGGTTGGCTACAGGCAGAGCACCCTGTGAAGAAAAGTGGATTCAGGGAAGGAGCGAGTGTGTAGCTAGTGTCCCTGTGCACGTACTAGAAATCACAAGGGGGTGAGCCACGTGGGCACCGAAAGCGGGGGTCTGAGGGCGGAAGCCTTGTAGTCCCATTTTGAAAGCTCCATTCGTGCTGCCTTGAAGCTACCTGAATAACACCGTTTGTGAGGGGCCTCTGGGCCCTGGGCGCAGGGCTCGGGAAAGAGAAGGCATTTTCTCTAAAGAATCAGGGTGCTTCCGGAGCCGTGTTGGCAGCTCCCCCTGTCAGGCCGTAGGACTACAGGGAACGGCCACTTGAGGGCATGCCTCGAGAAAGGCTTTGCGTCTCCCTGCAGGAACGGAGCATACAGCAAGCTCTCTGAGGTCTCAGTCACTGTAGTGCTTTACTGGAACGGTGCTGCCCTTTTCAGGACTCCTAGACGCTTCAGGTGTGCACCCTTTTCCCTGCGAAAAGCCCCGGCCCCTGTGGGCATGCTGTGCCACACCCAGGCCCCTAGGCCCTTGAGAGAGGGGCCTACTGTGTACGCCGAGGTCAGGACGACACCCAGCGCTTTTAAATGGGACGGCTCCGATTCCTCGGCACGCCAACAGCATCAGGAACGCATTTCTAGCCAGTCCACCGTGCCCTGGAAGGTTTCCACATTGACCGTCTCTCGGCTGCACTGAGGAAATAGTCTGCTGAGAACGCCTTCTGGCACCTCGGTTGGAAAGTCACTCTACTCACGGAGACAGCCGGCTTGCACTGCAGCGGCGACTGAAGCAGAGTGCTTCAGGCTGGAACACTTCGGTCTTTTGGAAACAGGCAGACGCTTATAGGCCTAACGAGAGCCTGCCTCGGTTGAGGCCGTTCGCTCCACGCAGAACACCCTGCGTAAACAAGTTGATTCAGGGAGGGGCCCATTGTGTACCTTGTGTGGTTTGCGGCTTGTTGAACCCCCGGGTTACGTTTACTGCCTGTCTGGCTTGAGATGCGGGCCTGAAGGCACAGGCCGTCTTTCCCGGTTCGAAAGTTCCCTCGGTCGGGCCTTGAATTACACGGAGAGACACCCTTTCTGACGGGCCTCTCGTCACGGTAGGCATGGCTCTGGCAAGCAAATGAGCTCCCCCTCGTAAAACATGGCGCGCCCAGGGCCTGGTTGGGAGCTCATGCTGCTACGCTCTAGACCTACCTGGAGACCGAACGTCAGCCCTTGCCTCGAGGAGAGTCGCTTTACCGCCCTGCTGAAGCGGAGGCGCGCAGCCCTTTCCAAGAGGCCTGCGTCGCGGTTCTGCTTTCTTTTCTAGGTAGTGCGCCGCTCAGGACACCCAGGCCCCTCGCCTTTGCACCCTATTCCCTGCAAGCCCACTGAACACCGGCAGGCTCCACTGGCCTGCTCAGCGGCATCCAGGCACCCAGTCACTCTGAGTATGCCGAGCGTAGGGCAACGCACAGCACACCTCCTTGGGGAGAGCTAGAGTTCCTCAGCACTGCAACAGCTACGGGGAAACTGTTCTCTCACGTCCTACTTGTCAAGGACCTCTGCCTCATTGCCCCTGTCTGAGCTGCACTGAGGCAAACAATCTGCTTCGCGGGCCTTCTAGGAACCCCTAGCCGAGGGCACCATTCCTATGGGAGAAAGTCAGCTTGCGTTCCTGCTGCCGCTAAAGTACAGTGCTTCCTCTTACACTGCAGGCCTTTCAGTAGAGGCTAAGGCCCGATCGAGCCTACCCAGAGGGTTCCTCGGGTCAGGGGGTTGGCTACAGGCAGAGCACCCTGTGAAGAAAAGTGGATTCAGGGAAGGAGCGAGTGTGTAGCTAGTGTCCCTGTGCACGTACTAGAAATCACAAGGGGGTGAGCCACGTGGGCACCGAAAGCGGGGGTCTGAGGGCGGAAGCCTTGTAGTCCCATTTTGAAAGCTCCATTCGTGCTGCCTTGAAGCTACCTGAATAACACCGTTTGTGAGGGGCCTCTGGGCCCTGGGCGCAGGGCTCGGGAAAGAGAAGGCATTTTCTCTAAAGAATCAGGGTGCTTCCGGAGCCGTGTTGGCAGCTCCCCCTGTCAGGCCGTAGGACTACAGGGAACGGCCACTTGAGGGCATGCCTCGAGAAAGGCTTTGCGTCTCCCTGCAGGAACGGAGCATACAGCAAGCTCTCTGAGGTCTCAGTCACTGTAGTGCTTTACTGGAACGGTGCTGCCCTTTTCAGGACTCCTAGACGCTTCAGGTGTGCACCCTTTTCCCTGCGAAAAGCCCCGGCCCCTGTGGGCATGCTGTGCCACACCCAGGCCCCTAGGCCCTTGAGAGAGGGGCCTACTGTGTACGCCGAGGTCAGGACGACACCCAGCGCTTTTAAATGGGACGGCTCCGATTCCTCGGCACGCCAACAGCATCAGGAACGCATTTCTAGCCAGTCCACCGTGCCCTGGAAGGTTTCCACATTGACCGTCTCTCGGCTGCACTGAGGAAATAGTCTGCTGAGAACGCCTTCTGGCACCTCGGTTGGAAAGTCACTCTACTCACGGAGACAGCCGGCTTGCACTGCAGCGGCGACTGAAGCAGAGTGCTTCAGGCTGGAACACTTCGGTCTTTTGGAAACAGGCAGACGCTTATAGGCCTAACGAGAGCCTGCCTCGGTTGAGGCCGTTCGCTCCACGCAGAACACCCTGCGTAAACAAGTTGATTCAGGGAGGGGCCCATTGTGTACCTTGTGTGGTTTGCGGCTTGTTGAACCCCCGGGTTACGTTTACTGCCTGTCTGGCTTGAGATGCGGGCCTGAAGGCACAGGCCGTCTTTCCCGGTTCGAAAGTTCCCTCGGTCGGGCCTTGAATTACACGGAGAGACACCCTTTCTGACGGGCCTCTCGTCACGGTAGGCATGGCTCTGGCAAGCAAATGAGCTCCCCCTCGTAAAACATGGTGCGCCCAGGGCCTGGTTGGGAGCTCATGCTGCTACGCTCTAGACCTACCTGGAGACCGAACGTCAGCCCTTGCCTCGAGGAGAGTCGCTTTACCGCCCTGCTGAAGCGGAGGCGCGCAGCCCTTTCCAAGAGGCCTGCGTCGCGGTTC
The DNA here is from genome assembly GCF_949752795.1 of Hyperoodon ampullatus. Classification (NCBI taxonomy): domain Eukaryota; kingdom Metazoa; phylum Chordata; class Mammalia; order Artiodactyla; family Ziphiidae; genus Hyperoodon; species Hyperoodon ampullatus. Next base: position 5,073 of record NW_027640422.1, read on the forward strand.
TGCTTTCTTTTCTAGGTAGTGCGCCGCTCAGGACACCCAGGCCCCTCGCCTTTGCACCCTATTCCCTGCAAGCCCACTGAACACCGGCAGGCTCCACTGGCCTGCTCAGCGGCATCCAGGCACCCAGTCACTCTGAGTATGCCGAGCGTAGGGCAACGCACAGCACACCTCCTTGGGGAGAGCTAGAGTTCCTCAGCACTGCAACAGCTACGGGGAAACTGTTCTCTCACGTCCTACTTGTCAAGGACCTCTGCCTCATTGCCCCTGTCTGAGCTGCACTGAGGCAAACAATCTGCTTCGCGGGCCTTCTAGGAACCCCTAGCCGAGGGCACCATTCCTATGGGAGAAAGTCAGCTTGCGTTCCTGCTGCCGCTAAAGTACAGTGCTTCCTCTTACACTGCAGGCCTTTCAGTAGAGGCTAAGGCCCGATCGAGCCTACCCAGAGGGTTCCTCGGGTCAGGGGGTTGGCTACAGGCAGAGCACCCTGTGAAGAAAAGTGGATTCAGGGAAGGAGCGAGTGTGTAGCTAGTGTCCCTGTGCACGTACTAGAAATCACAAGGGGGTGAGCCACGTGGGCACCGAAAGCGGGGGTCTGAGGGCGGAAGCCTTGTAGTCCCATTTTGAAAGCTCCATTCGTGCTGCCTTGAAGCTACCTGAATAACACCGTTTGTGAGGGGCCTCTGGGCCCTGGGCGCAGGGCTCGGGAAAGAGAAGGCATTTTCTCTAAAGAATCAGGGTGCTTCCGGAGCCGTGTTGGCAGCTCCCCCTGTCAGGCCGTAGGACTACAGGGAACGGCCACTTGAGGGCATGCCTCGAGAAAGGCTTTGCGTCTCCCTGCAGGAACGGAGCATACAGCAAGCTCTCTGAGGTCTCAGTCACTGTAGTGCTTTACTGGAACGGTGCTGCCCTTTTCAGGACTCCTAGACGCTTCAGGTGTGCACCCTTTTCCCTGCGAAAAGCCCCGGCCCCTGTGGGCATGCTGTGCCACACCCAGGCCCCTAGGCCCTTGAGAGAGGGGCCTACTGTGTACGCCGAGGTCAGGACGACACCCAGCGCTTTTAAATGGGACGGCTCCGATTCCTCGGCACGCCAACAGCATCAGGAACGCATTTCTAGCCAGTCCACCGTGCCCTGGAAGGTTTCCACATTGACCGTCTCTCGGCTGCACTGAGGAAATAGTCTGCTGAGAACGCCTTCTGGCACCTCGGTTGGAAAGTCACTCTACTCACGGAGACAGCCGGCTTGCACTGCAGCGGCGACTGAAGCAGAGTGCTTCAGGCTGGAACACTTCGGTGTTTTGGAAACAGGCAGACGCTTATAGGCCTAACGAGAGCCTGCCTCGGTTGAGGCCGTTCGCTCCACGCAGAACACCCTGCGTAAACAAGTTGATTCAGGGAGGGGCCCATTGTGTACCTTGTGTGGTTTGCGGCTTGTTGAACCCCCGGGTTACGTTTACTGCCTGTCTGGCTTGAGATGCGGGCCTGAAGGCACAGGCCGTCTTTCCCGGTTCGAAAGTTCCCTCGGTCGGGCCTTGAATTACACGGAGAGACACCCTTTCTGACGGGCCTCTCGTCACGGTAGGCATGGCTCTGGCAAGCAAATGAGCTCCCCCTCGTAAAACATGGTGCGCCCAGGGCCTGGTTGGGAGCTCATGCTGCTACGCTCTAGACCTACCTGGAGACCGAACGTCAGCCCTTGCCTCGAGGAGAGTCGCTTTACTGCCCTGCTGAAGCGGAGGCGCGCAGCCCTTTCCAAGAGGCCTGCGTCGCGGTTCTGCTTTCTTTTCTAGGTAGTGCGCCGCTCAGGACACCCAGGCCCCTCGCCTTTGCACCCTATTCCCTGCAAGCCCACTGAACACCGGCAGGCTCCACTGGCCTGCTCAGCGGCATCCAGGCACCCAGTCACTCTGTGTATGCCGAGCGTAGGGCAACGCACAGCACACCTCCTTGGGGAGAGCTAGAGTTCCTCAGCACTGCAACAGCTACGGGGAAACTGTTCTCTCACGTCCTACTTGTCAAGGACCTCTGCCTCATTGCCCCTGTCTGAGCTGCACTGAGGCAAACAATCTGCTTCGCGGGCCTTCTAGGAACCCCTAGCCGAGGGCACCATTCCTATGGGAGAAAGTCAGCTTGCGTTCCTGCTGCCGCTAAAGTACAGTGCTTCCTCTTACACTGCAGGCCTTTCAGTAGAGGCTAAGGCCCGATCGAGCCTACCCAGAGGGTTCCTCGGGTCAGGGGGTTGGCTACAGGCAGAGCACCCTGTGAAGAAAAGTGGATTCAGGGAAGGAGCGAGTGTGTAGCTAGTGTCCCTGTGCACGTACTAGAAATCACAAGGGGGTGAGCCACGTGGGCACCGAAAGCGGGGGTCTGAGGGCGGAAGCCTTGTAGTCCCATTTTGAAAGCTCCATTCGTGCTGCCTTGAAGCTACCTGAATAACACCGTTTGTGAGGGGCCTCTGGGCCCTGGGCGCAGGGCTCGGGAAAGAGAAGGCATTTTCTCTAAAGAATCAGGGTGCTTCCGGAGCCGTGTTGGCAGCTCCCCCTGTCAGGCCGTAGGACTACAGGGAACGGCCACTTGAGGGCATGCCTCGAGAAAGGCTTTGCGTCTCCCTGCAGGAACGGAGCATACAGCAAGCTCTCTGGGGTCTCAGTCACTGTAGTGCTTTACTGGAACGGTGCTGCCCTTTTCAGGACTCCTAGACGCTTCAGGTGTGCACCCTTTTCCCTGCGAAAAGCCCCGGCCGCTGTGGGCATGCTGTGCCACACCCAGGCCCCTAGGCCCTTGAGAGAGGGGCCTACTGTGTACGCCGAGGTCAGGACGACACCCAGCGCTTTTAAATGGGACGGCTCCGATTCCTCGGCACGCCAACAGCATCAGGAACGCATTTCTAGCCAGTCCACCGTGCCCTGGAAGGTTTCCACATTGACCGTCTCTCGGCTGCACTGAGGAAATAGTCTGCTGAGAACGCCTTCTGGCACCTCGGTTGGAAAGTCACTCTACTCACGGAGACAGCCGGCTTGCACTGCAGCGGCGACTGAAGCAGAGTGCTTCAGGCTGGAACACTTCGGTCTTTTGGAAACAGGCAGACGCTTATAGGCCTAACGAGAGCCTGCCTCGGTTGAGGCCGTTCGCTCCACGCAGAACACCCTGCGTAAACAAGTTGATTCAGGGAGGGGCCCATTGTGTACCTTGTGTGGTTTGCGGCTTGTTGAACCCCCGGGTTACGTTTACTGCCTGTCTGGCTTGAGATGCGGGCCTGAAGGCACAGGCCGTCTTTCCCGGTTCGAAAGTTCCCTCGGTCGGGCCTTGAATTACACGGAGAGACACCCTTTCTGACGGGCCTCTCGTCACGGTAGGCATGGCTCTGGCAAGCAAATGAGCTCCCCCTCGTAAAACATGGCGCGCCCAGGGCCTGGTTGGGAGCTCATGCTGCTACGCTCTAGACCTACCTGGAGACCGAACGTCAGCCCTTGCCTCGAGGAGAGTCGCTTTACCGCCCTGCTGAAGCGGAGGCGCGCAGCCCTTTCCAAGAGGCCTGCGTCGCGGTTCTGCTTTCTTTTCTAGGTAGTGCGCCGCTCAGGACACCCAGGCCCCTCGCCTTTGCACCCTATTCCCTGCAAGCCCACTGAACACCGGCAGGCTCCACTGGCCTGCTCAGCGGCATCCAGGCACCCAGTCACTCTGAGTATGCCGAGCGTAGGGCAACGCACAGCACACCTCCTTGGGGAGAGCTGGAGTTCCTCAGCACTGCAACAGCTACGGGGAAACTGTTCTCTCACGTCCTACTTGTCAAGGACCTCTGCCTCATTGCCCCTGTCTGAGCTGCACTGAGGCAAACAATCTGCTTCGCGGGCCTTCTAGGAACCCCTAGCCGAGGGCACCATTCCTATGGGAGAAAGTCAGCTTGCGTTCCTGCTGCCGCTAAAGTACAGTGCTTCCTCTTACACTGCAGGCCTTTCAGTAGAGGCTAAGGCCCGATCGAGCCTACCCAGAGGGTTCCTCGGGTCAGGGGGTTGGCTACAGGCAGAGCACCCTGTGAAGAAAAGTGGATTCAGGGAAGGAGCGAGTGTGTAGCTAGTGTCCCTGTGCACGTACTAGAAATCACAAGGGGGTGAGCCACGTGGGCACCGAAAGCGGGGGTCTGAGGGCGGAAGCCTTGTAGTCCCATTTTGAAAGCTCCATTCGTGCTGCCTTGAAGCTACCTGAATAACACCGTTTGTGAGGGGCCTCTGGGCCCTGGGCGCAGGGCTCGGGAAAGAGAAGGCATTTTCTCTAAAGAATCAGGGTGCTTCCGGAGCCGTGTTGGCAGCTCCCCCTGTCAGGCCGTAGGACTACAGGGAACGGCCACTTGAGGGCATGCCTCGAGAAAGGCTTTGCGTCTCCCTGCAGGAACGGAGCATACAGCAAGCTCTCTGAGGTCTCAGTCACTGTAGTGCTTTACTGGAACGGTGCTGCCCTTTTCAGGACTCCTAGACGCTTCAGGTGTGCACCCTTTTCCCTGCGAAAAGCCCCGGCCCCTGTGGGCATGCTGTGCCACACCCAGGCCCCTAGGCCCTTGAGAGAGGGGCCTACTGTGTACGCCGAGGTCAGGACGACACCCAGCGCTTTTAAATGGGACGGCTCCGATTCCTCGGCACGCCAACAGCATCAGGAACGCATTTCTAGCCAGTCCACCGTGCCCTGGAAGGTTTCCACATTGACCGTCTCTCGGCTGCACTGAGGAAATAGTCTGCTGAGAACGCCTTCTGGCACCTCGGTTGGAAAGTCACTCTACTCACGGAGACAGCCGGCTTGCACTGCAGCGGCGACTGAAGCAGAGTGCTTCAGGCTGGAACACTTCGGTCTTTTGGAAACAGGCAGACGCTTATAGGCCTAACGAGAGCCTGCCTCGGTTGAGGCCGTTCGCTCCACGCAGAACACCCTGCGTAAACAAGTTGATTCAGGGAGGGGCCCATTGTGTACCTTGTGTGGTTTGCGGCTTGTTGAACCCCCGGGTTACGTTTACTGCCTGTCTGGCTTGAGATGCGGGCCTGAAGGCACAGGCCGTCTTTCCCGGTTCGAAAGTTCCCTCGGTCGGGCCTTGAATTACACGGAGAGACACCCTTTCTGACGGGCCTCTCGTCACGGTAGGCATGGCTCTGGCAAGCAAATGAGCTCCCCCTCGTAAAACATGGCGCGCCCAGGGCCTGGTTGGGAGCTCATGCTGCTACGCTCTAGACCTACCTGGAGACCGAACGTCAGCCCTTGCCTCGAGGAGAGTCGCTTTACCGCCCTGCTGAAGCGGAGGCGCGCAGCCCTTTCCAAGAGGCCTGCGTCGCGGTTCTGCTTTCTTTTCTAGGTAGTGCGCCGCTCAGGACACCCAGGCCCCTCGCCTTTGCACCCTATTCCCTGCAAGCCCACTGAACACCGGCAGGCTCCACTGGCCTGCTCAGCGGCATCCAGGCACCCAGTCACTCTGAGTATGCCGAGCGTAGGGCAACGCACAGCACACCTCCTTGGGGAGAGCTAGAGTTCCTCAGCACTGCAACAGCTACGGGGAAACTGTTCTCTCACGTCCTACTTGTCAAGGACCTCTGCCTCATTGCCCCTGTCTGAGCTGCACTGAGGCAAACAATCTGCTTCGCGGGCCTTCTAGGAACCCCTAGCCGAGGGCACCATTCCTATGGGAGAAAGTCAGCTTGCGTTCCTGCTGCCGCTAAAGTACAGTGCTTCCTCTTACACTGCAGGCCTTTCAGTAGAGGCTAAGGCCCGATCGAGCCTACCCAGAGGGTTCCTCGGGTCAGGGGGTTGGCTACAGGCAGAGCACCCTGTGAAGAAAAGTGGATTCAGGGAAGGAGCGAGTGTGTAGCTAGTGTCCCTGTGCACGTACTAGAAATCACAAGGGGGTGAGCCACGTGGGCACCGAAAGCGGGGGTCTGAGGGCGGAAGCCTTGTAGTCCCATTTTGAAAGCTCCATTCGTGCTGCCTTGAAGCTACCTGAATAACACCGTTTGTGAGGGGCCTCTGGGCCCTGGGCGCAGGGCTCGGGAAAGAGAAGGCATTTTCTCTAAAGAATCAGGGTGCTTCCGGAGCCGTGTTGGCAGCTCCCCCTGTCAGGCCGTAGGACTACAGGGAACGGCCACTTGAGGGCATGCCTCGAGAAAGGCTTTGCGTCTCCCTGCAGGAACGGAGCATACAGCAAGCTCTCTGGGGTCTCAGTCACTGTAGTGCTTTACTGGAACGGTGCTGCCCTTTTCAGGACTCCTAGACGCTTCAGGTGTGCACCCTTTTCCCTGCGAAAAGCCCCGGCCCCTGTGGGCATGCTGTGCCACACCCAGGCCCCTAGGCCCTTGAGAGAGGGGCCTACTGTGTACGCCGAGGTCAGGACGACACCCAGCGCTTTTAAATGGGACGGCTCCGATTCCTCGGCACGCCAACAGCATCAGGAACGCATTTCTAGCCAGTCCACCGTGCCCTGGAAGGTTTCCACATTGACCGTCTCTCGGCTGCACTGAGGAAATAGTCTGCTGAGAACGCCTTCTGGCACCTCGGTTGGAAAGTCACTCTACTCACGGAGACAGCCGGCTTGCACTGCAGCGGCGACTGAAGCAGAGTGCTTCAGGCTGGAACACTTCGGTCTTTTGGAAACAGGCAGACGCTTATAGGCCTAACGAGAGCCTGCCTCGGTTGAGGCCGTTCGCTCCACGCAGAACACCCTGCGTAAACAAGTTGATTCAGGGAGGGGCCCATTGTGTACCTTGTGTGGTTTGCGGCTTGTTGAACCCCCGGGTTACGTTTACTGCCTGTCTGGCTTGAGATGCGGGCCTGAAGGCACAGGCCGTCTTTCCCGGTTCGAAAGTTCCCTCGGTCGGGCCTTGAATTACACGGAGAGACACCCTTTCTGACGGGCCTCTCGTCACGGTAGGCATGGCTCTGGCAAGCAAATGAGCTCCCCCTCGTAAAACATGGCGCGCCCAGGGCCTGGTTGGGAGCTCATGCTGCTACGCTCTAGACCTACCTGGAGACCGAACGTCAGCCCTTGCCTCGAGGAGAGTCGCTTTACCGCCCTGCTGAAGCGGAGGCGCGCAGCCCTTTCCAAGAGGCCTGCGTCGCGGTTCTGCTTTCTTTTCTAGGTAGTGCGCCGCTCAGGACACCCAGGCCCCTCGCCTTTGCACCCTATTCCCTGCAAGCCCACTGAACACCGGCAGGCTCCACTGGCCTGCTCAGCGGCATCCAGGCACCCAGTCACTCTGAGTATGCCGAGCGTAGGGCAACGCACAGCACACCTCCTTGGGGAGAGCTAGAGTTCCTCAGCACTGCAACAGCTACGGGGAAACTGTTCTCTCACGTCCTACTTGTCAAGGACCTCTGCCTCATTGCCCCTGTCTGAGCTGCACTGAGGCAAACAATCTGCTTCGCGGGCCTTCTAGGAACCCCTAGCCGAGGGCACCATTCCTATGGGAGAAAGTCAGCTTGCGTTCCTGCTGCCGCTAAAGTACAGTGCTTCCTCTTACACTGCAGGCCTTTCAGTAGAGGCTAAGGCCCGATCGAGCCTACCCAGAGGGTTCCTCGGGTCAGGGGGTTGGCTACAGGCAGAGCACCCTGTGAAGAAAAGTGGATTCAGGGAAGGAGCGAGTGTGTAGCTAGTGTCCCTGTGCACGTACTAGAAATCACAAGGGGGTGAGCCACGTGGGCACCGAAAGCGGGGGTCTGAGGGCGGAAGCCTTGTAGTCCCATTTTGAAAGCTCCATTCGTGCTGCCTTGAAGCTACCTGAATAACACCGTTTGTGAGGGGCCTCTGGGCCCTGGGCGCAGGGCTCGGGAAAGAGAAGGCATTTTCTCTAAAGAATCAGGGTGCTTCCGGAGCCGTGTTGGCAGCTCCCCCTGTCAGGCCGTAGGACTACAGGGAACGGCCACTTGAGGGCATGCCTCGAGAAAGGCTTTGCGTCTCCCTGCAGGAACGGAGCATACAGCAAGCTCTCTGGGGTCTCAGTCACTGTAGTGCTTTACTGGAACGGTGCTGCCCTTTTCAGGACTCCTAGACGCTTCAGGTGTGCACCCTTTTCCCTGCGAAAAGCCCCGGCCCCTGTGGGCATGCTGTGCCACACCCAGGCCCCTAGGCCCTTGAGAGAGGGGCCTACTGTGTACGCCGAGGTCAGGACGACACCCAGCGCTTTTAAATGGGACGGCTCCGATTCCTCGGCACGCCAACAGCATCAGGAACGCATTTCTAGCCAGTCCACCGTGCCCTGGAAGGTTTCCACATTGACCGTCTCTCGGCTGCACTGAGGAAATAGTCTGCTGAGAACGCCTTCTGGCACCTCGGTTGGAAAGTCACTCTACTCACGGAGACAGCCGGCTTGCACTGCAGCGGCGACTGAAGCAGAGTGCTTCAGGCTGGAACACTTCGGTCTTTTGGAAACAGGCAGACGCTTATAGGCCTAACGAGAGCCTGCCTCGGTTGAGGCCGTTCGCTCCACGCAGAACACCCTGCGTAAACAAGTTGATTCAGGGAGGGGCCCATTGTGTACCTTGTGTGGTTTGCGGCTTGTTGAACCCCCGGGTTACGTTTACTGCCTGTCTGGCTTGAGATGCGGGCCTGAAGGCACAGGCCGTCTTTCCCGGTTCGAAAGTTCCCTCGGTCGGGCCTTGAATTACACGGAGAGACACCCTTTCTGACGGGCCTCTCGTCACGGTAGGCATGGCTCTGTCAAGCAAATGAGCTCCCCCTCGTAAAACATGGCGCGCCCAGGGCCTGGCTGGGAGCTCATGCTGCTACGCTCTAGACCTACCTGGAGACCGAACGTCAGCCCTTGCCTCGAGGAGAGTCGCTTTACCGCCCTGCTGAAGCGGAGGCGCGCAGCCCTTTCCAAGAGGCCTGCGTCGCGGTTCTGCTTTCTTTTCTAGGTAGTGCGCCGCTCAGGACACCCAGGCCCCTCGCCTTTGCACCCTATTCCCTGCAAGCCCACTGAACACCGGCAGGCTCCACTGGCCTGCTCAGCGGCATCCAGGCACCCAGTCACTCTGAGTATGCCGAGCGTAGGGCAACGCACAGCACACCTCCTTGGGGAGAGCTAGAGTTCCTCAGCACTGCAACAGCTACGGGGAAACTGTTCTCTCACGTCCTACTTGTCAAGGACCTCTGCCTCATTGCCCCTGTCTGAGCTGCACTGAGGCAAACAATCTGCTTCGCGGGCCTTCTAGGAACCCCTAGCCGAGGGCACCATTCCTATGGGAGAAAGTCAGCTTGCGTTCCTGCTGCCGCTAAAGTACAGTGCTTCCTCTTACACTGCAGGCCTTTCAGTAGAGGCTAAGGCCCGATCGAGCCTACCCAGAGGGTTCCTCGGGTCAGGGGGTTGGCTACAGGCAGAGCACCCTGTGAAGAAAAGTGGATTCAGGGAAGGAGCGAGTGTGTAGCTAGTGTCCCTGTGCACGTACTAGAAATCACAAGGGGGTGAGCCACGTGGGCACCGAAAGCGGGGGTCTGAGGGCGGAAGCCTTGTAGTCCCATTTTGAAAGCTCCATTCGTGCTGCCTTGAAGCTACCTGAATAACACCGTTTGTGAGGGGCCTCTGGGCCCTGGGCGCAGGGCTCGGGAAAGAGAAGGCATTTTCTCTAAAGAATCAGGGTGCTTCCGGAGCCGTGTTGGCAGCTCCCCCTGTCAGGCCGTAGGACTACAGGGAACGGCCACTTGAGGGCATGCCTCGAGAAAGGCTTTGCGTCTCCCTGCAGGAACGGAGCATACAGCAAGCTCTCTGAGGTCTCAGTCACTGTAGTGCTTTACTGGAACGGTGCTGCCCTTTTCAGGACTCCTAGACGCTTCAGGTGTGCACCCTTTTCCCTGCGAAAAGCCCCGGCCCCTGTGGGCATGCTGTGCCACACCCAGGCCCCTAGGCCCTTGAGAGAGGGGCCTACTGTGTACGCCGAGGTCAGGACGACACCCAGCGCTTTTAAATGGGACGGCTCCGATTCCTCGGCACGCCAACAGCATCAGGAACGCATTTCTAGCCAGTCCACCGTGCCCTGGAAGGTTTCCACATTGACCGTCTCTCGGCTGCACTGAGGAAATAGTCTGCTGAGAACGCCTTCTGGCACCTCGGTTGGAAAGTCACTCTACTCACGGAGACAGCCGGCTTGCACTGCAGCGGCGACTGAAGCAGAGTGCTTCAGGCTGGAACACTTCGGTCTTTTGGAAACAGGCAGACGCTTATAGGCCTAACGAGAGCCTGCCTCGGTTGAGGCCGTTCGCTCCACGCAGAACACCCTGCGTAAACAAGTTGATTCAGGGAGGGGCCCATTGTGTACCTTGTGTGGTTTGCGGCTTGTTGAACCCCCGGGTTACGTTTACTGCCTGTCTGGCTTGAGATGCGGGCCTGAAGGCACAGGCCGTCTTTCCCGGTTCGAAAGTTCCCTCGGTCGGGCCTTGAATTACACGGAGAGACACCCTTTCTGACGGGCCTCTCGTCACGGTAGGCATGGCTCTGGCAAGCAAATGAGCTCCCCCTCGTAAAACATGGCGCGCCCAGGGCCTGGTTGGGAGCTCATGCTGCTACGCTCTAGACCTACCTGGAGACCGAACGTCAGCCCTTGCCTCGAGGAGAGTCGCTTTACTGCCCTGCTGAAGCGGAGGCGCGCAGCCCTTTCCAAGAGGCCTGCGTCGCGGTTCTGCTTTCTTTTCTAGGTAGTGCGCCGCTCAGGACACCCAGGCCCCTCGCCTTTGCACCCTATTCCCTGCAAGCCCACTGAACACCGGCAGGCTCCACTGGCCTGCTCAGCGGCATCCAGGCACCCAGTCACTCTGTGTATGCCGAGCGTAGGGCAACGCACAGCACACCTCCTTGGGGAGAGCTAGAGTTCCTCAGCACTGCAACAGCTACGGGGAAACTGTTCTCTCACGTCCTACTTGTCAAGGACCTCTGCCTCATTGCCCCTGTCTGAGCTGCACTGAGGCAAACAATCTGCTTCGCGGGCCTTCTAGGAACCCCTAGCCGAGGGCACCATTCCTATGGGAGAAAGTCAGCTTGCGTTCCTGCTGCCGCTAAAGTACAGTGCTTCCTCTTACACTGCAGGCCTTTCAGTAGAGGCTAAGGCCCGATCGAGCCTACCCAGAGGGTTCCTCGGGTCAGGGGGTTGGCTACAGGCAGAGCACCCTGTGAAGAAAAGTGGATTCAGGGAAGGAGCGAGTGTGTAGCTAGTGTCCCTGTGCACGTACTAGAAATCACAAGGGGGTGAGCCACGTGGGCACCGAAAGCGGGGGTCTGAGGGCGGAAGCCTTGTAGTCCCATTTTGAAAGCTCCATTCGTGCTGCCTTGAAGCTACCTGAATAACACCGTTTGTGAGGGGCCTCTGGGCCCTGGGCGCAGGGCTCGGGAAAGAGAAGGCATTTTCTCTAAAGAATCAGGGTGCTTCCGGAGCCGTGTTGGCAGCTCCCCCTGTCAGGCCGTAGGACTACAGGGAACGGCCACTTGAGGGCATGCCTCGAGAAAGGCTTTGCGTCTCCCTGCAGGAACGGAGCATACAGCAAGCTCTCTGGGGTCTCAGTCACTGTAGTGCTTTACTGGAACGGTGCTGCCCTTTTCAGGACTCCTAGACGCTTCAGGTGTGCACCCTTTTCCCTGCGAAAAGCCCCGGCCCCTGTGGGCATGCTGTGCCACACCCAGGCCCCTAGGCCCTTGAGAGAGGGGCCTACTGTGTACGCCGAGGTCAGGACGACACCCAGCGCTTTTAAATGGGACGGCTCCGATTCCTCGGCACGCCAACAGCATCAGGAACGCATTTCTAGCCAGTCCACCGTGCCCTGGAAGGTTTCCACATTGACCGTCTCTCGGCTGCACTGAGGAAATAGTCTGCTGAGAACGCCTTCTGGCACCTCGGTTGGAAAGTCACTCTACTCACGGAGACAGCCGGCTTGCACTGCAGCGGCGACTGAAGCAGAGTGCTTCAGGCTGGAACACTTCGGTCTTTTGGAAACAGGCAGACGCTTATAGGCCTAACGAGAGCCTGCCTCGGTTGAGGCCGTTCGCTCCACGCAGAACACCCTGCGTAAACAAGTTGATTCAGGGAGGGGCCCATTGTGTACCTTGTGTGGTTTGCGGCTTGTTGAACCCCCGGGTTACGTTTACTGCCTGTCTGGCTTGAGATGCGGGCCTGAAGGCACAGGCCGTCTTTCCCGGTTCGAAAGTTCCCTCGGTCGGGCCTTGAATTACACGGAGAGACACCCTTTCTGACGGGCCTCTCGTCACGGTAGGCATGGCTCTGGCAAGCAAATGAGCTCCCCCTCGTAAAACATGGCGCGCCCAGGGCCTGGTTGGGAGCTCATGCTGCTACGCTCTAGACCTACCTGGAGACCGAACGTCAGCCCTTGCCTCGAGGAGAGTCGCTTTACCGCCCTGCTGAAGCGGAGGCGCGCAGCCCTTTCCAAGAGGCCTGCGTCGCGGTTCTGCTTTCTTTTCTAGGTAGTGCGCCGCTCAGGACACCCAGGCCCCTCGCCTTTGCACCCTATTCCCTGCAAGCCCACTGAACACCGGCAGGCTCCACTGGCCTGCTCAGCGGCATCCAGGCACCCAGTCACTCTGAGTATGCCGAGCGTAGGGCAACGCACAGCACACCTCCTTGGGGAGAGCTAGAGTTCCTCAGCACTGCAACAGCTACGGGGAAACTGTTCTCTCACGTCCTACTTGTCAAGGACCTCTGCCTCATTGCCCCTGTCTGAGCTGCACTGAGGCAAACAATCTGCTTCGCGGGCCTTCTAGGAACCCCTAGCCGAGGGCACCATTCCTATGGGAGAAAGTCAGCTTGCGTTCCTGCTGCCGCTAAAGTACAGTGCTTCCTCTTACACTGCAGGCCTTTCAGTAGAGGCTAAGGCCCGATCGAGCCTACCCAGAGGGTTCCTCGGGTCAGGGGGTTGGCTACAGGCAGAGCACCCTGTGAAGAAAAGTGGATTCAGGGAAGGAGCGAGTGTGTAGCTAGTGTCCCTGTGCACGTACTAGAAATCACAAGGGGGTGAGCCACGTGGGCACCGAAAGCGGGGGTCTGAGGGCGGAAGCCTTGTAGTCCCATTTTGAAAGCTCCATTCGTGCTGCCTTGAAGCTACCTGAATAACACCGTTTGTGAGGGGCCTCTGGGCCCTGGGCGCAGGGCTCGGGAAAGAGAAGGCATTTTCTCTAAAGAATCAGGGTGCTTCCGGAGCCGTGTTGGCAGCTCCCCCTGTCAGGCCGTAGGACTACAGGGAACGGCCACTTGAGGGCATGCCTCGAGAAAGGCTTTGCGTCTCCCTGCAGGAACGGAGCATACAGCAAGCTCTCTGGGGTCTCAGTCACTGTAGTGCTTTACTGGAACGGTGCTGCCCTTTTCAGGACTCCTAGACGCTTCAGGTGTGCACCCTTTTCCCTGCGAAAAGCCCCGGCCGCTGTGGGCATGCTGTGCCACACCCAGGCCCCTAGGCCCTTGAGAGAGGGGCCTACTGTGTACGCCGAGGTCAGGACGACACCCAGCGCTTTTAAATGGGACGGCTCCGATTCCTCGGCACGCCAACAGCATCAGGAACGCATTTCTAGCCAGTCCACCGTGCCCTGGAAGGTTTCCACATTGACCGTCTCTCGGCTGCACTGAGGAAATAGTCTGCTGAGAACGCCTTCTGGCACCTCGGTTGGAAAGTCACTCTACTCACGGAGACAGCCGGCTTGCACTGCAGCGGCGACTGAAGCAGAGTGCTTCAGGCTGGAACACTTCGGTCTTTTGGAAACAGGCAGACGCTTATAGGCCTAACGAGAGCCTGCCTCGGTTGAGGCCGTTCGCTCCACGCAGAACACCCTGCGTAAACAAGTTGATTCAGGGAGGGGCCCATTGTGTACCTTGTGTGGTTTGCGGCTTGTTGAACCCCCGGGTTACGTTTACTGCCTGTCTGGCTTGAGATGCGGGCCTGAAGGCACAGGCCGTCTTTCCCGGTTCGAAAGTTCCCTCGGTCGGGCCTTGAATTACACGGAGAGACACCCTTTCTGACGGGCCTCTCGTCACGGTAGGCATGGCTCTGGCAAGCAAATGAGCTCCCCCTCGTAAAACATGGCGCGCCCAGGGCCTGGTTGGGAGCTCATGCTGCTACGCTCTAGACCTACCTGGAGACCGAACGTCAGCCCTTGCCTCGAGGAGAGTCGCTTTACCGCCCTGCTGAAGCGGAGGCGCGCAGCCCTTTCCAAGAGGCCTGCGTCGCGGTTCTGCTTTCTTTTCTAGGTAGTGCGCCGCTCAGGACACCCAGGCCCCTCGCCTTTGCACCCTATTCCCTGCAAGCCCACTGAACACCGGCAGGCTCCACTGGCCTGCTCAGCGGCATCCAGGCACCCAGTCACTCTGAGTATGCCGAGCGTAGGGCAACGCACAGCACACCTCCTTGGGGAGAGCTAGAGTTCCTCAGCACTGCAACAGCTACGGGGAAACTGTTCTCTCACGTCCTACTTGTCAAGGACCTCTGCCTCATTGCCCCTGTCTGAGCTGCACTGAGGCAAACAATCTGCTTCGCGGGCCTTCTAGGAACCCCTAGCCGAGGGCTCCATTCCTATGGGAGAAAGTCAGCTTGCGTTCCTGCTGCCGCTAAAGTACAGTGCTTCCTCTTACACTGCAGGCCTTTCAGTAGAGGCTAAGGCCCGATCGAGCCTACCCAGAGGGTTCCTCGGGTCAGGGGGTTGGCTACAGGCAGAGCACCCTGTGAAGAAAAGTGGATTCAGGGAAGGAGCGAGTGTGTAGCTAGTGTCCCTGTGCACGTACTAGAAATCACAAGGGGGTGAGCCACGTGGGCACCGAAAGCGGGGGTCTGAGGGCGGAAGCCTTGTAGTCCCATTTTGAAAGCTCCATTCGTGCTGCCTTGAAGCTACCTGAATAACACCGTTTGTGAGGGGCCTCTGGGCCCTGGGCGCAGGGCTCGGGAAAGAGAAGGCATTTTCTCTAAAGAATCAGGGTGCTTCCGGAGCCGTGTTGGCAGCTCCCCCTGTCAGGCCGTAGGACTACAGGGAACGGCCACTTGAGGGCATGCCTCGAGAAAGGCTTTGCGTCTCCCTGCAGGAACGGAGCATACAGCAAGCTCTCTGAGGTCTCAGTCACTGTAGTGCTTTACTGGAACGGTGCTGCCCTTTTCAGGACTCCTAGACGCTTCAGGTGTGCACCCTTTTCCCTGCGAAAAGCCCCGGCCCCTGTGGGCATGCTGTGCCACACCCAGGCCCCTAGGCCCTTGAGAGAGGGGCCTACTGTGTACGCCGAGGTCAGGACGACACCCAGCGCTTTTAAATGGGACGGCTCCGATTCCTCGGCACGCCAACAGCATCAGGAACGCATTTCTAGCCAGTCCACCGTGCCCTGGAAGGTTTCCACATTGACCGTCTCTCGGCTGCACTGAGGAAATAGTCTGCTGAGAACGCCTTCTGGCACCTCGGTTGGAAAGTCACTCTACTCACGGAGACAGCCGGCTTGCACTGCAGCGGCGACTGAAGCAGAGTGCTTCAGGCTGGAACACTTCGGTCTTTTGGAAACAGGCAGACGCTTATAGGCCTAACGAGAGCCTGCCTCGGTTGAGGCCGTTCGCTCCACGCAGAACACCCTGCGTAAACAAGTTGATTCAGGGAGGGGCCCATTGTGTACCTTGTGTGGTTTGCGGCTTGTTGAACCCCCGGGTTACGTTTACTGCCTGTCTGGCTTGAGATGCGGGCCTGAAGGCACAGGCCGTCTTTCCCGGTTCGAAAGTTCCCTCGGTCGGGCCTTGAATTACACGGAGAGACACCCTTTCTGACGGGCCTCTCGTCACGGTAGGCATGGCTCTGGCAAGCAAATGAGCTCCCCCTCGTAAAACATGGCGCGCCCAGGGCCTGGTTGGGAGCTCATGCTGCTACGCTCTAGACCTACCTGGAGACCGAACGTCAGCCCTTGCCTCGAGGAGAGTCGCTTTACCGCCCTGCTGAAGCGGAGGCGCGCAGCCCTTTCCAAGAGGCCTGCGTCGCGGTTCTGCTTTCTTTTCTAGGTAGTGCGCCGCTCAGGACACCCAGGCCCCTCGCCTTTGCACCCTATTCCCTGCAAGCCCACTGAACACCGGCAGGCTCCACTGGCCTGCTCAGCGGCATCCAGGCACCCAGTCACTCTGAGTATGCCGAACGTAGGGCAACGCACAGCACACCTCCTTGGGGAGAGCTAGAGTTCCTCAGCACTGCAACAGCTACGGGGAAACTGTTCTCTCACGTCCTACTTGTCAAGGACCTCTGCCTCATTGCCCCTGTCTGAGCTGCACTGAGGCAAACAATCTGCTTCGCGGGCCTTCTAGGAACCCCTAGCCGAGGGCACCATTCCTATGGGAGAAAGTCAGCTTGCGTTCCTGCTGCCGCTAAAGTACAGTGCTTCCTCTTACACTGCAGGCCTTTCAGTAGAGGCTAAGGCCCGATCGAGCCTACCCAGAGGGTTCCTCGGGTCAGGGGGTTGGCTACAGGCAGAGCACCCTGTGAAGAAAAGTGGATTCAGGGAAGGAGCGAGTGTGTAGCTAGTGTCCCTGTGCACGTACTAGAAATCACAAGGGGGTGAGCCACGTGGGCACCGAAAGCGGGGGTCTGAGGGCGGAAGCCTTGTAGTCCCATTTTGAAAGCTCCATTCGTGCTGCCTTGAAGCTACCTGAATAACACCGTTTGTGAGGGGCCTCTGGGCCCTGGGCGCAGGGCTCGGGAAAGAGAAGGCATTTTCTCTAAAGAATCAGGGTGCTTCCGGAGCCGTGTTGGCAGCTCCCCCTGTCAGGCCGTAGGACTACAGGGAACGGCCACTTGAGGGCATGCCTCGAGAAAGGCTTTGCGTCTCCCTGCAGGAACGGAGCATACAGCAAGCTCTCTGGGGTCTCAGTCACTGTAGTGCTTTACTGGAACGGTGCTGCCCTTTTCAGGACTCCTAGACGCTTCAGGTGTGCACCCTTTTCCCTGCGAAAAGCCCCGGCCCCTGTGGGCATGCTGTGCCACACCCAGGCCCCTAGGCCCTTGAGAGAGGGGCCTACTGTGTACGCCGAGGTCAGGACGACACCCAGCGCTTTTAAATGGGACGGCTCCGATTCCTCGGCACGCCAACAGCATCAGGAACGCATTTCTAGCCAGTCCACCGTGCCCTGGAAGGTTTCCACATTGACCGTCTCTCGGCTGCACTGAGGAAATAGTCTGCTGAGAACGCCTTCTGGCACCTCGGTTGGAAAGTCACTCTACTCACGGAGACAGCCGGCTTGCACTGCAGCGGCGACTGAAGCAGAGTGCTTCAGGCTGGAACACTTCGGTCTTTTGGAAACAGGCAGACGCTTATAGGCCTAACGAGAGCCTGCCTCGGTTGAGGCCGTTCGCTCCACGCAGAACACCCTGCGTAAACAAGTTGATTCAGGGAGGGGCCCATTGTGTACCTTGTGTGGTTTGCGGCTTGTTGAACCCCCGGGTTACGTTTACTGCCTGTCTGGCTTGAGATGCGGGCCTGAAGGCACAGGCCGTCTTTCCCGGTTCGAAAGTTCCCTCGGTCGGGCCTTGAATTACACGGAGAGACACCCTTTCTGACGGGCCTCTCGTCACGGTAGGCATGGCTCTGGCAAGCAAATGAGCTCCCCCTCGTAAAACATGGCGCGCCCAGGGCCTGGTTGGGAGCTCATGCTGCTACGCTCTAGACCTACCTGGAGACCGAACGTCAGCCCTTGCCTCGAGGAGAGTCGCTTTACTGCCCTGCTGAAGCGGAGGCGCGCAGCCCTTTCCAAGAGGCCTGCGTCGCGGTTCTGCTTTCTTTTCTAGGTAGTGCGCCGCTCAGGACACCCAGGCCCCTCGCCTTTGCACCCTATTCCCTGCAAGCCCACTGAACACCGGCAGGCTCCACTGGCCTGCTCAGCGGCATCCAGGCACCCAGTCACTCTGTGTATGCCGAGCGTAGGGCAACGCACAGCACACCTCCTTGGGGAGAGCTAGAGTTCCTCAGCACTGCAACAGCTACGGGGAAACTGTTCTCTCACGTCCTACTTGTCAAGGACCTCTGCCTCATTGCCCCTGTCTGAGCTGCACTGAGGCAAACAATCTGCTTCGCGGGCCTTCTAGGAACCCCTAGCCGAGGGCACCATTCCTATGGGAGAAAGTCAGCTTGCGTTCCTGCTGCCGCTAAAGTACAGTGCTTCCTCTTACACTGCAGGCCTTTCAGTAGAGGCTAAGGCCCGATCGAGCCTACCCAGAGGGTTCCTCGGGTCAGGGGGTTGGCTACAGGCAGAGCACCCTGTGAAGAAAAGTGGATTCAGGGAAGGAGCGAGTGTGTAGCTAGTGTCCCTGTGCACGTACTAGAAATCACAAGGGGGTGAGCCACGTGGGCACCGAAAGCGGGGGTCTGAGGGCGGAAGCCTTGTAGTCCCATTTTGAAAGCTCCATTCGTGCTGCCTTGAAGCTACCTGAATAACACCGTTTGTGAGGGGCCTCTGGGCCCTGGGCGCAGGGCTCGGGAAAGAGAAGGCATTTTCTCTAAAGAATCAGGGTGCTTCCGGAGCCGTGTTGGCAGCTCCCCCTGTCAGGCCGTAGGACTACAGGGAACGGCCACTTGAGGGCATGCCTCGAGAAAGGCTTTGCGTCTCCCTGCAGGAACGGAGCATACAGCAAGCTCTCTGGGGTCTCAGTCACTGTAGTGCTTTACTGGAACGGTGCTGCCCTTTTCAGGACTCCTAGACGCTTCAGGTGTGCACCCTTTTCCCTGCGAAAAGCCCCGGCCCCTGTGGGCATGCTGTGCCACACCCAGGCCCCTAGGCCCTTGAGAGAGGGGCCTACTGTGTACGCCGAGGTCAG
Organism: Hyperoodon ampullatus; assembly: GCF_949752795.1. Lineage (NCBI taxonomy): Eukaryota > Metazoa > Chordata > Mammalia > Artiodactyla > Ziphiidae > Hyperoodon > Hyperoodon ampullatus. Next base: position 23,854 of record NW_027640422.1, read on the forward strand.
GACGACACCCAGCGCTTTTAAATGGGACGGCTCCGATTCCTCGGCACGCCAACAGCATCAGGAACGCATTTCTAGCCAGTCCACCGTGCCCTGGAAGGTTTCCACATTGACCGTCTCTCGGCTGCACTGAGGAAATAGTCTGCTGAGAACGCCTTCTGGCACCTCGGTTGGAAAGTCACTCTACTCACGGAGACAGCCGGCTTGCACTGCAGCGGCGACTGAAGCAGAGTGCTTCAGGCTGGAACACTTCGGTCTTTTGGAAACAGGCAGACGCTTATAGGCCTAACGAGAGCCTGCCTCGGTTGAGGCCGTTCGCTCCACGCAGAACACCCTGCGTAAACAAGTTGATTCAGGGAGGGGCCCATTGTGTACCTTGTGTGGTTTGCGGCTTGTTGAACCCCCGGGTTACGTTTACTGCCTGTCTGGCTTGAGATGCGGGCCTGAAGGCACAGGCCGTCTTTCCCGGTTCGAAAGTTCCCTCGGTCGGGCCTTGAATTACACGGAGAGACACCCTTTCTGACGGGCCTCTCGTCACGGTAGGCATGGCTCTGGCAAGCAAATGAGCTCCCCCTCGTAAAACATGGCGCGCCCAGGGCCTGGTTGGGAGCTCATGCTGCTACGCTCTAGACCTACCTGGAGACCGAACGTCAGTCCTTGCCTCGAGGAGAGTCGCTTTACCGCCCTGCTGAAGCGGAGGCGCGCAGCCCTTTCCAAGAGGCCTGCGTCGCGGTTCTGCTTTCTTTTCTAGGTAGTGCGCCGCTCAGGACACCCAGGCCCCTCGCCTTTGCACCCTATTCCCTGCAAGCCCACTGAACACCGGCAGGCTCCACTGGCCTGCTCAGCGGCATCCAGGCACCCAGTCACTCTGAGTATGCCGAGCGTAGGGCAACGCACAGCACACCTCCTTGGGGAGAGCTAGAGTTCCTCAGCACTGCAACAGCTACGGGGAAACTGTTCTCTCACGTCCTACTTGTCAAGGACCTCTGCCTCATTGCCCCTGTCTGAGCTGCACTGAGGCAAACAATCTGCTTCGCGGGCCTTCTAGGAACCCCTAGCCGAGGGCACCATTCCTATGGGAGAAAGTCAGCTTGCGTTCCTGCTGCCGCTAAAGTACAGTGCTTCCTCTTACACTGCAGGCCTTTCAGTAGAGGCTAAGGCCCGATCGAGCCTACCCAGAGGGTTCCTCGGGTCAGGGGGTTGGCTACAGGCAGAGCACCCTGTGAAGAAAAGTGGATTCAGGGAAGGAGCGAGTGTGTAGCTAGTGTCCCTGTGCACGTACTAGAAATCACAAGGGGGTGAGCCACGTGGGCACCGAAAGCGGGGGTCTGAGGGCGGAAGCCTTGTAGTCCCATTTTGAAAGCTCCATTCGTGCTGCCTTGAAGCTACCTGAATAACACCGTTTGTGAGGGGCCTCTGGGCCCTGGGCGCAGGGCTCGGGAAAGAGAAGGCATTTTCTCTAAAGAATCAGGGTGCTTCCGGAGCCGTGTTGGCAGCTCCCCCTGTCAGGCCGTAGGACTACAGGGAACGGCCACTTGAGGGCATGCCTCGAGAAAGGCTTTGCGTCTCCCTGCAGGAACGGAGCATACAGCAAGCTCTCTGGGGTCTCAGTCACTGTAGTGCTTTACTGGAACGGTGCTGCCCTTTTCAGGACTCCTAGACGCTTCAGGTGTGCACCCTTTTCCCTGCGAAAAGCCCCGGCCCCTGTGGGCATGCTGTGCCACACCCAGGCCCCTAGGCCCTTGAGAGAGGGGCCTACTGTGTACGCCGAGGTCAGGACGACACCCAGCGCTTTTAAATGGGACGGCTCCGATTCCTCGGCACGCCAACAGCATCAGGAACGCATTTCTAGCCAGTCCACCGTGCCCTGGAAGGTTTCCACATTGACCGTCTCTCGGCTGCACTGAGGAAATAGTCTGCTGAGAACGCCTTCTGGCACCTCGGTTGGAAAGTCACTCTACTCACGGAGACAGCCGGCTTGCACTGCAGCGGCGACTGAAGCAGAGTGCTTCAGGCTGGAACACTTCGGTCTTTTGGAAACAGGCAGACGCTTATAGGCCTAACGAGAGCCTGCCTCGGTTGAGGCCGTTCGCTCCACGCAGAACACCCTGCGTAAACAAGTTGATTCAGGGAGGGGCCCATTGTGTACCTTGTGTGGTTTGCGGCTTGTTGAACCCCCGGGTTACGTTTACTGCCTGTCTGGCTTGAGATGCGGGCCTGAAGGCACAGGCCGTCTTTCCCGGTTCGAAAGTTCCCTCGGTCGGGCCTTGAATTACACGGAGAGACACCCTTTCTGACGGGCCTCTCGTCACGGTAGGCATGGCTCTGGCAAGCAAATGAGCTCCCCCTCGTAAAACATGGCGCGCCCAGGGCCTGGTTGGGAGCTCATGCTGCTACGCTCTAGACCTACCTGGAGACCGAACGTCAGTCCTTGCCTCGAGGAGAGTCGCTTTACCGCCCTGCTGAAGCGGAGGCGCGCAGCCCTTTCCAAGAGGCCTGCGTCGCGGTTCTGCTTTCTTTTCTAGGTAGTGCGCCGCTCAGGACACCCAGGCCCCTCGCCTTTGCACCCTATTCCCTGCAAGCCCACTGAACACCGGCAGGCTCCACTGGCCTGCTCAGCGGCATCCAGGCACCCAGTCACTCTGAGTATGCCGAGCGTAGGGCAACGCACAGCACACCTCCTTGGGGAGAGCTAGAGTTCCTCAGCACTGCAACAGCTACGGGGAAACTGTTCTCTCACGTCCTACTTGTCAAGGACCTCTGCCTCATTGCCCCTGTCTGAGCTGCACTGAGGCAAACAATCTGCTTCGCGGGCCTTCTAGGAACCCCTAGCCGAGGGCACCATTCCTATGGGAGAAAGTCAGCTTGCGTTCCTGCTGCCGCTAAAGTACAGTGCTTCCTCTTACACTGCAGGCCTTTCAGTAGAGGCTAAGGCCCGATCGAGCCTACCCAGAGGGTTCCTCGGGTCAGGGGGTTGGCTACAGGCAGAGCACCCTGTGAAGAAAAGTGGATTCAGGGAAGGAGCGAGTGTGTAGCTAGTGTCCCTGTGCACGTACTAGAAATCACAAGGGGGTGAGCCACGTGGGCACCGAAAGCGGGGGTCTGAGGGCGGAAGCCTTGTAGTCCCATTTTGAAAGCTCCATTCGTGCTGCCTTGAAGCTACCTGAATAACACCGTTTGTGAGGGGCCTCTGGGCCCTGGGCGCAGGGCTCGGGAAAGAGAAGGCATTTTCTCTAAAGAATCAGGGTGCTTCCGGAGCCGTGTTGGCAGCTCCCCCTGTCAGGCCGTAGGACTACAGGGAACGGCCACTTGAGGGCATGCCTCGAGAAAGGCTTTGCGTCTCCCTGCAGGAACGGAGCATACAGCAAGCTCTCTGGGGTCTCAGTCACTGTAGTGCTTTACTGGAACGGTGCTGCCCTTTTCAGGACTCCTAGACGCTTCAGGTGTGCACCCTTTTCCCTGCGAAAAGCCCCGGCCCCTGTGGGCATGCTGTGCCACACCCAGGCCCCTAGGCCCTTGAGAGAGGGGCCTACTGTGTACGCCGAGGTCAGGACGACACCCAGCGCTTTTAAATGGGACGGCTCCGATTCCTCGGCACGCCAACAGCATCAGGAACGCATTTCTAGCCAGTCCACCGTGCCCTGGAAGGTTTCCACATTGACCGTCTCTCGGCTGCACTGAGGAAATAGTCTGCTGAGAACGCCTTCTGGCACCTCGGTTGGAAAGTCACTCTACTCACGGAGACAGCCGGCTTGCACTGCAGCGGCGACTGAAGCAGAGTGCTTCAGGCTGGAACACTTCGGTCTTTTGGAAACAGGCAGACGCTTATAGGCCTAACGAGAGCCTGCCTCGGTTGAGGCCGTTCGCTCCACGCAGAACACCCTGCGTAAACAAGTTGATTCAGGGAGGGGCCCATTGTGTACCTTGTGTGGTTTGCGGCTTGTTGAACCCCCGGGTTACGTTTACTGCCTGTCTGGCTTGAGATGCGGGCCTGAAGGCACAGGCCGTCTTTCCCGGTTCGAAAGTTCCCTCGGTCGGGCCTTGAATTACACGGAGAGACACCCTTTCTGACGGGCCTCTCGTCACGGTAGGCATGGCTCTGGCAAGCAAATGAGCTCCCCCTCGTAAAACATGGCGCGCCCAGGGCCTGGTTGGGAGCTCATGCTGCTACGCTCTAGACCTACCTGGAGACCGAACGTCAGCCCTTGCCTCGAGGAGAGTCGCTTTACCGCCCTGCTGAAGCGGAGGCGCGCAGCCCTTTCCAAGAGGCCTGCGTCGCGGTTCTGCTTTCTTTTCTAGGTAGTGCGCCGCTCAGGACACCCAGGCCCCTCGCCTTTGCACCCTATTCCCTGCAAGCCCACTGAACACCGGCAGGCTCCACTGGCCTGCTCAGCGGCATCCAGGCACCCAGTCACTCTGAGTATGCCGAGCGTAGGGCAACGCACAGCACACCTCCTTGGGGAGAGCTAGAGTTCCTCAGCACTGCAACAGCTACGGGGAAACTGTTCTCTCACGTCCTACTTGTCAAGGACCTCTGCCTCATTGCCCCTGTCTGAGCTGCACTGAGGCAAACAATCTGCTTCGCGGGCCTTCTAGGAACCCCTAGCCGAGGGCACCATTCCTATGGGAGAAAGTCAGCTTGCGTTCCTGCTGCCGCTAAAGTACAGTGCTTCCTCTTACACTGCAGGCCTTTCAGTAGAGGCTAAGGCCCGATCGAGCCTACCCAGAGGGTTCCTCGGGTCAGGGGGTTGGCTACAGGCAGAGCACCCTGTGAAGAAAAGTGGATTCAGGGAAGGAGCGAGTGTGTAGCTAGTGTCCCTGTGCACGTACTAGAAATCACAAGGGGGTGAGCCACGTGGGCACCGAAAGCGGGGGTCTGAGGGCGGAAGCCTTGTAGTCCCATTTTGAAAGCTCCATTCGTGCTGCCTTGAAGCTACCTGAATAACACCGTTTGTGAGGGGCCTCTGGGCCCTGGGCGCAGGGCTCGGGAAAGAGAAGGCATTTTCTCTAAAGAATCAGGGTGCTTCCGGAGCCGTGTTGGCAGCTCCCCCTGTCAGGCCGTAGGACTACAGGGAACGGCCACTTGAGGGCATGCCTCGAGAAAGGCTTTGCGTCTCCCTGCAGGAACGGAGCATACAGCAAGCTCTCTGAGGTCTCAGTCACTGTAGTGCTTTACTGGAACGGTGCTGCCCTTTTCAGGACTCCTAGACGCTTCAGGTGTGCACCCTTTTCCCTGCGAAAAGCCCCGGCCCCTGTGGGCATGCTGTGCCACACCCAGGCCCCTAGGCCCTTGAGAGAGGGGCCTACTGTGTACGCCGAGGTCAGGACGACACCCAGCGCTTTTAAATGGGACGGCTCCGATTCCTCGGCACGCCAACAGCATCAGGAACGCATTTCTAGCCAGTCCACCGTGCCCTGGAAGGTTTCCACATTGACCGTCTCTCGGCTGCACTGAGGAAATAGTCTGCTGAGAACGCCTTCTGGCACCTCGGTTGGAAAGTCACTCTACTCACGGAGACAGCCGGCTTGCACTGCAGCGGCGACTGAAGCAGAGTGCTTCAGGCTGGAACACTTCGGTCTTTTGGAAACAGGCAGACGCTTATAGGCCTAACGAGAGCCTGCCTCGGTTGAGGCCGTTCGCTCCACGCAGAACACCCTGCGTAAACAAGTTGATTCAGGGAGGGGCCCATTGTGTACCTTGTGTGGTTTGCGGCTTGTTGAACCCCCGGGTTACGTTTACTGCCTGTCTGGCTTGAGATGCGGGCCTGAAGGCACAGGCCGTCTTTCCCGGTTCGAAAGTTCCCTCGGTCGGGCCTTGAATTACACGGAGAGACACCCTTTCTGACGGGCCTCTCGTCACGGTAGGCATGGCTCTGGCAAGCAAATGAGCTCCCCCTCGTAAAACATGGCGCGCCCAGGGCCTGGTTGGGAGCTCATGCTGCTACGCTCTAGACCTACCTGGAGACCGAACGTCAGCCCTTGCCTCGAGGAGAGTCGCTTTACCGCCCTGCTGAAGCGGAGGCGCGCAGCCCTTTCCAAGAGGCCTGCGTCGCGGTTCTGCTTTCTTTTCTAGGTAGTGCGCCGCTCAGGACACCCAGGCCCCTCGCCTTTGCACCCTATTCCCTGCAAGCCCACTGAACACCGGCAGGCTCCACTGGCCTGCTCAGCGGCATCCAGGCACCCAGTCACTCTGAGTATGCCGAGCGTAGGGCAACGCACAGCACACCTCCTTGGGGAGAGCTAGAGTTCCTCAGCACTGCAACAGCTACGGGGAAACTGTTCTCTCACGTCCTACTTGTCAAGGACCTCTGCCTCATTGCCCCTGTCTGAGCTGCACTGAGGCAAACAATCTGCTTCGCGGGCCTTCTAGGAACCCCTAGCCGAGGGCACCATTCCTATGGGAGAAAGTCAGCTTGCGTTCCTGCTGCCGCTAAAGTACAGTGCTTCCTCTTACACTGCAGGCCTTTCAGTAGAGGCTAAGGCCCGATCGAGCCTACCCAGAGGGTTCCTCGGGTCAGGGGGTTGGCTACAGGCAGAGCACCCTGTGAAGAAAAGTGGATTCAGGGAAGGAGCGAGTGTGTAGCTAGTGTCCCTGTGCACGTACTAGAAATCACAAGGGGGTGAGCCACGTGGGCACCGAAAGCGGGGGTCTGAGGGCGGAAGCCTTGTAGTCCCATTTTGAAAGCTCCATTCGTGCTGCCTTGAAGCTACCTGAATAACACCGTTTGTGAGGGGCCTCTGGGCCCTGGGCGCAGGGCTCGGGAAAGAGAAGGCATTTTCTCTAAAGAATCAGGGTGCTTCCGGAGCCGTGTTGGCAGCTCCCCCTGTCAGGCCGTAGGACTACAGGGAACGGCCACTTGAGGGCATGCCTCGAGAAAGGCTTTGCGTCTCCCTGCAGGAACGGAGCATACAGCAAGCTCTCTGGGGTCTCAGTCACTGTAGTGCTTTACTGGAACGGTGCTGCCCTTTTCAGGACTCCTAGACGCTTCAGGTGTGCACCCTTTTCCCTGCGAAAAGCCCCGGCCCCTGTGGGCATGCTGTGCCACACCCAGGCCCCTAGGCCCTTGAGAGAGGGGCCTACTGTGTACGCCGAGGTCAGGACGACACCCAGCGCTTTTAAATGGGACGGCTCCGATTCCTCGGCACGCCAACAGCATCAGGAACGCATTTCTAGCCAGTCCACCGTGCCCTGGAAGGTTTCCACATTGACCGTCTCTCGGCTGCACTGAGGAAATAGTCTGCTGAGAACGCCTTCTGGCACCTCGGTTGGAAAGTCACTCTACTCACGGAGACAGCCGGCTTGCACTGCAGCGGCGACTGAAGCAGAGTGCTTCAGGCTGGAACACTTCGGTCTTTTGGAAACAGGCAGACGCTTATAGGCCTAACGAGAGCCTGCCTCGGTTGAGGCCGTTCGCTCCACGCAGAACACCCTGCGTAAACAAGTTGATTCAGGGAGGGGCCCATTGTGTACCTTGTGTGGTTTGCGGCTTGTTGAACCCCCGGGTTACGTTTACTGCCTGTCTGGCTTGAGATGCGGGCCTGAAGGCACAGGCCGTCTTTCCCGGTTCGAAAGTTCCCTCGGTCGGGCCTTGAATTACACGGAGAGACACCCTTTCTGACGGGCCTCTCGTCACGGTAGGCATGGCTCTGGCAAGCAAATGAGCTCCCCCTCGTAAAACATGGCGCGCCCAGGGCCTGGTTGGGAGCTCATGCTGCTACGCTCTAGACCTACCTGGAGACCGAACGTCAGCCCTTGCCTCGAGGAGAGTCGCTTTACCGCCCTGCTGAAGCGGAGGCGCGCAGCCCTTTCCAAGAGGCCTGCGTCGCGGTTCTGCTTTCTTTTCTAGGTAGTGCGCCGCTCAGGACACCCAGGCCCCTCGCCTTTGCACCCTATTCCCTGCAAGCCCACTGAACACCGGCAGGCTCCACTGGCCTGCTCAGCGGCATCCAGGCACCCAGTCACTCTGAGTATGCCGAGCGTAGGGCAACGCACAGCACACCTCCTTGGGGAGAGCTAGAGTTCCTCAGCACTGCAACAGCTACGGGGAAACTGTTCTCTCACGTCCTACTTGTCAAGGACCTCTGCCTCATTGCCCCTGTCTGAGCTGCACTGAGGCAAACAATCTGCTTCGCGGGCCTTCTAGGAACCCCTAGCCGAGGGCACCATTCCTATGGGAGAAAGTCAGCTTGCGTTCCTGCTGCCGCTAAAGTACAGTGCTTCCTCTTACACTGCAGGCCTTTCAGTAGAGGCTAAGGCCCGATCGAGCCTACCCAGAGGGTTCCTCGGGTCAGGGGGTTGGCTACAGGCAGAGCACCCTGTGAAGAAAAGTGGATTCAGGGAAGGAGCGAGTGTGTAGCTAGTGTCCCTGTGCACGTACTAGAAATCACAAGGGGGTGAGCCACGTGGGCACCGAAAGCGGGGGTCTGAGGGCGGAAGCCTTGTAGTCCCATTTTGAAAGCTCCATTCGTGCTGCCTTGAAGCTACCTGAATAACACCGTTTGTGAGGGGCCTCTGGGCCCTGGGCGCAGGGCTCGGGAAAGAGAAGGCATTTTCTCTAAAGAATCAGGGTGCTTCCGGAGCCGTGTTGGCAGCTCCCCCTGTCAGGCCGTAGGACTACAGGGAACGGCCACTTGAGGGCATGCCTCGAGAAAGGCTTTGCGTCTCCCTGCAGGAACGGAGCATACAGCAAGCTCTCTGAGGTCTCAGTCACTGTAGTGCTTTACTGGAACGGTGCTGCCCTTTTCAGGACTCCTAGACGCTTCAGGTGTGCACCCTTTTCCCTGCGAAAAGCCCCGGCCCCTGTGGGCATGCTGTGCCACACCCAGGCCCCTAGGCCCTTGAGAGAGGGGCCTACTGTGTACGCCGAGGTCAGGACGACACCCAGCGCTTTTAAATGGGACGGCTCCGATTCCTCGGCACGCCAACAGCATCAGGAACGCATTTCTAGCCAGTCCACCGTGCCCTGGAAGGTTTCCACATTGACCGTCTCTCGGCTGCACTGAGGAAATAGTCTGCTGAGAACGCCTTCTGGCACCTCGGTTGGAAAGTCACTCTACTCACGGAGACAGCCGGCTTGCACTGCAGCGGCGACTGAAGCAGAGTGCTTCAGGCTGGAACACTTCGGTCTTTTGGAAACAGGCAGACGCTTATAGGCCTAACGAGAGCCTGCCTCGGTTGAGGCCGTTCGCTCCACGCAGAACACCCTGCGTAAACAAGTTGATTCAGGGAGGGGCCCATTGTGTACCTTGTGTGGTTTGCGGCTTGTTGAACCCCCGGGTTACGTTTACTGCCTGTCTGGCTTGAGATGCGGGCCTGAAGGCACAGGCCGTCTTTCCCGGTTCGAAAGTTCCCTCGGTCGGGCCTTGAATTACACGGAGAGACACCCTTTCTGACGGGCCTCTCGTCACGGTAGGCATGGCTCTGGCAAGCAAATGAGCTCCCCCTCGTAAAACATGGTGCGCCCAGGGCCTGGTTGGGAGCTCATGCTGCTACGCTCTAGACCTACCTGGAGACCGAACGTCAGCCCTTGCCTCGAGGAGAGTCGCTTTACCGCCCTGCTGAAGCGGAGGCGCGCAGCCCTTTCCAAGAGGCCTGCGTCGCGGTTCTGCTTTCTTTTCTAGGTAGTGCGCCGCTCAGGACACCCAGGCCCCTCGCCTTTGCACCCTATTCCCTGCAAGCCCACTGAACACCGGCAGGCTCCACTGGCCTGCTCAGCGGCATCCAGGCACCCAGTCACTCTGAGTATGCCGAGCGTAGGGCAACGCACAGCACACCTCCTTGGGGAGAGCTAGAGTTCCTCAGCACTGCAACAGCTACGGGGAAACTGTTCTCTCACGTCCTACTTGTCAAGGACCTCTGCCTCATTGCCCCTGTCTGAGCTGCACTGAGGCAAACAATCTGCTTCGCGGGCCTTCTAGGAACCCCTAGCCGAGGGCACCATTCCTATGGGAGAAAGTCAGCTTGCGTTCCTGCTGCCGCTAAAGTACAGTGCTTCCTCTTACACTGCAGGCCTTTCAGTAGAGGCTAAGGCCCGATCGAGCCTACCCAGAGGGTTCCTCGGGTCAGGGGGTTGGCTACAGGCAGAGCACCCTGTGAAGAAAAGTGGATTCAGGGAAGGAGCGAGTGTGTAGCTAGTGTCCCTGTGCACGTACTAGAAATCACAAGGGGGTGAGCCACGTGGGCACCGAAAGCGGGGGTCTGAGGGCGGAAGCCTTGTAGTCCCATTTTGAAAGCTCCATTCGTGCTGCCTTGAAGCTACCTGAATAACACCGTTTGTGAGGGGCCTCTGGGCCCTGGGCGCAGGGCTCGGGAAAGAGAAGGCATTTTCTCTAAAGAATCAGGGTGCTTCCGGAGCCGTGTTGGCAGCTCCCCCTGTCAGGCCGTAGGACTACAGGGAACGGCCACTTGAGGGCATGCCTCGAGAAAGGCTTTGCGTCTCCCTGCAGGAACGGAGCATACAGCAAGCTCTCTGAGGTCTCAGTCACTGTAGTGCTTTACTGGAACGGTGCTGCCCTTTTCAGGACTCCTAGACGCTTCAGGTGTGCACCCTTTTCCCTGCGAAAAGCCCCGGCCCCTGTGGGCATGCTGTGCCACACCCAGGCCCCTAGGCCCTTGAGAGAGGGGCCTACTGTGTACGCCGAGGTCAGGACGACACCCAGCGCTTTTAAATGGGACGGCTCCGATTCCTCGGCACGCCAACAGCATCAGGAACGCATTTCTAGCCAGTCCACCGTGCCCTGGAAGGTTTCCACATTGACCGTCTCTCGGCTGCACTGAGGAAATAGTCTGCTGAGAACGCCTTCTGGCACCTCGGTTGGAAAGTCACTCTACTCACGGAGACAGCCGGCTTGCACTGCAGCGGCGACTGAAGCAGAGTGCTTCAGGCTGGAACACTTCGGTCTTTTGGAAACAGGCAGACGCTTATAGGCCTAACGAGAGCCTGCCTCGGTTGAGGCCGTTCGCTCCACGCAGAACACCCTGCGTAAACAAGTTGATTCAGGGAGGGGCCCATTGTGTACCTTGTGTGGTTTGCGGCTTGTTGAACCCCCGGGTTACGTTTACTGCCTGTCTGGCTTGAGATGCGGGCCTGAAGGCACAGGCCGTCTTTCCCGGTTCGAAAGTTCCCTCGGTCGGGCCTTGAATTACACGGAGAGACACCCTTTCTGACGGGCCTCTCGTCACGGTAGGCATGGCTCTGGCAAGCAAATGAGCTCCCCCTCGTAAAACATGGCGCGCCCAGGGCCTGGTTGGGAGCTCATGCTGCTACGCTCTAGACCTACCTGGAGACCGAACGTCAGCCCTTGCCTCGAGGAGAGTCGCTTTACCGCCCTGCTGAAGCGGAGGCGCGCAGCCCTTTCCAAGAGGCCTGCGTCGCGGTTCTGCTTTCTTTTCTAGGTAGTGCGCCGCTCAGGACACCCAGGCCCCTCGCCTTTGCACCCTATTCCCTGCAAGCCCACTGAACACCGGCAGGCTCCACTGGCCTGCTCAGCGGCATCCAGGCACCCAGTCACTCTGAGTATGCCGAGCGTAGGGCAACGCACAGCACACCTCCTTGGGGAGAGCTAGAGTTCCTCAGCACTGCAACAGCTACGGGGAAACTGTTCTCTCACGTCCTACTTGTCAAGGACCTCTGCCTCATTGCCCCTGTCTGAGCTGCACTGAGGCAAACAATCTGCTTCGCGGGCCTTCTAGGAACCCCTAGCCGAGGGCACCATTCCTATGGGAGAAAGTCAGCTTGCGTTCCTGCTGCCGCTAAAGTACAGTGCTTCCTCTTACACTGCAGGCCTTTCAGTAGAGGCTAAGGCCCGATCGAGCCTACCCAGAGGGTTCCTCGGGTCAGGGGGTTGGCTACAGGCAGAGCACCCTGTGAAGAAAAGTGGATTCAGGGAAGGAGCGAGTGTGTAGCTAGTGTCCCTGTGCACGTACTAGAAATCACAAGGGGGTGAGCCACGTGGGCACCGAAAGCGGGGGTCTGAGGGCGGAAGCCTTGTAGTCCCATTTTGAAAGCTCCATTCGTGCTGCCTTGAAGCTACCTGAATAACACCGTTTGTGAGGGGCCTCTGGGCCCTGGGCGCAGGGCTCGGGAAAGAGAAGGCATTTTCTCTAAAGAATCAGGGTGCTTCCGGAGCCGTGTTGGCAGCTCCCCCTGTCAGGCCGTAGGACTACAGGGAACGGCCACTTGAGGGCATGCCTCGAGAAAGGCTTTGCGTCTCCCTGCAGGAACGGAGCATACAGCAAGCTCTCTGGGGTCTCAGTCACTGTAGTGCTTTACTGGAACGGTGCTGCCCTTTTCAGGACTCCTAGACGCTTCAGGTGTGCACCCTTTTCCCTGCGAAAAGCCCCGGCCCCTGTGGGCATGCTGTGCCACACCCAGGCCCCTAGGCCCTTGAGAGAGGGGCCTACTGTGTACGCCGAGGTCAGGACGACACCCAGCGCTTTTAAATGGGACGGCTCCGATTCCTCGGCACGCCAACAGCATCAGGAACGCATTTCTAGCCAGTCCACCGTGCCCTGGAAGGTTTCCACATTGACCGTCTCTCGGCTGCACTGAGGAAATAGTCTGCTGAGAACGCCTTCTGGCACCTCGGTTGGAAAGTCACTCTACTCACGGAGACAGCCGGCTTGCACTGCAGCGGCGACTGAAGCAGAGTGCTTCAGGCTGGAACACTTCGGTCTTTTGGAAACAGGCAGACGCTTATAGGCCTAACGAGAGCCTGCCTCGGTTGAGGCCGTTCGCTCCACGCAGAACACCCTGCGTAAACAAGTTGATTCAGGGAGGGGCCCATTGTGTACCTTGTGTGGTTTGCGGCTTGTTGAACCCCCGGGTTACGTTTACTGCCTGTCTGGCTTGAGATGCGGGCCTGAAGGCACAGGCCGTCTTTCCCGGTTCGAAAGTTCCCTCGGTCGGGCCTTGAATTACACGGAGAGACACCCTTTCTGACGGGCCTCTCGTCACGGTAGGCATGGCTCTGGCAAGCAAATGAGCTCCCCCTCGTAAAACATGGCGCGCCCAGGGCCTGGTTGGGAGCTCATGCTGCTACGCTCTAGACCTACCTGGAGACCGAACGTCAGCCCTTGCCTCGAGGAGAGTCGCTTTACCGCCCTGCTGAAGCGGAGGCGCGCAGCCCTTTCCAAGAGGCCTGCGTCGCGGTTCTGCTTTCTTTTCTAGGTAGTGCGCCGCTCAGGACACCCAGGCCCCTCGCCTTTGCACCCTATTCCCTGCAAGCCCACTGAACACCGGCAGGCTCCACTGGCCTGCTCAGCGGCATCCAGGCACCCAGTCACTCTGAGTATGCCGAGCGTAGGGCAACGCACAGCACACCTCCTTGGGGAGAGCTAGAGTTCCTCAGCACTGCAACAGCTACGGGGAAACTGTTCTCTCACGTCCTACTTGTCAAGGACCTCTGCCTCATTGCCCCTGTCTGAGCTGCACTGAGGCAAACAATCTGCTTCGCGGGCCTTCTAGGAACCCCTAGCCGAGGGCACCATTCCTATGGGAGAAAGTCAGCTTGCGTTCCTGCTGCCGCTAAAGTACAGTGCTTCCTCTTACACTGCAGGCCTTTCAGTAGAGGCTAAGGCCCGATCGAGCCTACCCAGAGGGTTCCTCGGGTCAGGGGGTTGGCTACAGGCAGAGCACCCTGTGAAGAAAAGTGGATTCAGGGAAGGAGCGAGTGTGTAGCTAGTGTCCCTGTGCACGTACTAGAAATCACAAGGGGGTGAGCCACGTGGGCACCGAAAGCGGGGGTCTGAGGGCGGAAGCCTTGTAGTCCCATTTTGAAAGCTCCATTCGTGCTGCCTTGAAGCTACCTGAATAACACCGTTTGTGAGGGGCCTCTGGGCCCTGGGCGCAGGGCTCGGGAAAGAGAAGGCATTTTCTCTAAAGAATCAGGGTGCTTCCGGAGCCGTGTTGGCAGCTCCCCCTGTCAGGCCGTAGGACTACAGGGAACGGCCACTTGAGGGCATGCCTCGAGAAAGGCTTTGCGTCTCCCTGCAGGAACGGAGCATACAGCAAGCTCTCTGAGGTCTCAGTCACTGTAGTGCTTTACTGGAACGGTGCTGCCCTTTTCAGGACTCCTAGACGCTTCAGGTGTGCACCCTTTTCCCTGCGAAAAGCCCCGGCCCCTGTGGGCATGCTGTGCCACACCCAGGCCCCTAGGCCCTTGAGAGAGGGGCCTACTGTGTACGCCGAGGTCAGGACGACACCCAGCGCTTTTAAATGGGACGGCTCCGATTCCTCGGCACGCCAACAGCATCAGGAACGCATTTCTAGCCAGTCCACCGTGCCCTGGAAGGTTTCCACATTGACCGTCTCTCGGCTGCACTGAGGAAATAGTCTGCTGAGAACGCCTTCTGGCACCTCGGTTGGAAAGTCACTCTACTCACGGAGACAGCCGGCTTGCACTGCAGCGGCGACTGAAGCAGAGTGCTTCAGGCTGGAACACTTCGGTCTTTTGGAAACAGGCAGACGCTTATAGGCCTAACGAGAGCCTGCCTCGGTTGAGGCCGTTCGCTCCACGCAGAACACCCTGCGTAAACAAGTTGATTCAGGGAGGGGCCCATTGTGTACCTTGTGTGGTTTGCGGCTTGTTGAACCCCCGGGTTACGTTTACTGCCTGTCTGGCTTGAGATGCGGGCCTGAAGGCACAGGCCGTCTTTCCCGGTTCGAAAGTTCCCTCGGTCGGGCCTTGAATTACACGGAGAGACACCCTTTCTGACGGGCCTCTCGTCACGGTAGGCATGGCTCTGGCAAGCAAATGAGCTCCCCCTCGTAAAACATGGCGCGCCCAGGGCCTGGTTGGGAGCTCATGCTGCTACGCTCTAGACCTACCTGGAGACCGAACGTCAGCCCTTGCCTCGAGGAGAGTCGCTTTACCGCCCTGCTGAAGCGGAGGCGCGCAGCCCTTTCCAAGAGGCCTGCGTCGCGGTTCTGCTTTCTTTTCTAGGTAGTGCGCCGCTCAGGACACCCAGGCCCCTCGCCTTTGCACCCTATTCCCTGCAAGCCCACTGAACACCGGCAGGCTCCACTGGCCTGCTCAGCGGCATCCAGGCACCCAGTCACTCTGAGTATGCCGAGCGTAGGGCAACGCACAGCACACCTCCTTGGGGAGAGCTAGAGTTCCTCAGCACTGCAACAGCTACGGGGAAACTGTTCTCTCACGTCCTACTTGTCAAGGACCTCTGCCTCATTGCCCCTGTCTGAGCTGCACTGAGGCAAACAATCTGCTTCGCGGGCCTTCTAGGAACCCCTAGCCGAGGGCACCATTCCTATGGGAGAAAGTCAGCTTGCGTTCCTGCTGCCGCTAAAGTACAGTGCTTCCTCTTACACTGCAGGCCTTTCAGTAGAGGCTAAGGCCCGATCGAGCCTACCCAGAGGGTTCCTCGGGTCAGGGGGTTGGCTACAGGCAGAGCACCCTGTGAAGAAAAGTGGATTCAGGGAAGGAGCGAGTGTGTAGCTAGTGTCCCTGTGCACGTACTAGAAATCACAAGGGGGTGAGCCACGTGGGCACCGAAAGCGGGGGTCTGAGGGCGGAAGCCTTGTAGTCCCATTTTGAAAGCTCCATTCGTGCTGCCTTGAAGCTACCTGAATAACACCGTTTGTGAGGGGCCTCTGGGCCCTGGGCGCAGGGCTCGGGAAAGAGAAGGCATTTTCTCTAAAGAATCAGGGTGCTTCCGGAGCCGTGTTGGCAGCTCCCCCTGTCAGGCCGTAGGACTACAGGGAACGGCCACTTGAGGGCATGCCTCGAGAAAGGCTTTGCGTCTCCCTGCAGGAACGGAGCATACAGCAAGCTCTCTGAGGTCTCAGTCACTGTAGTGCTTTACTGGAACGGTGCTGCCCTTTTCAGGACTCCTAGACGCTTCAGGTGTGCACCCTTTTCCCTGCGAAAAGCCCCGGCCCCTGTGGGCATGCTGTGCCACACCCAGGCCCCTAGGCCCTTGAGAGAGGGGCCTACTGTGTACGCCGAGGTCAGGACGACACCCAGCGCTTTTAAATGGGACGGCTCCGATTCCTCGGCACGCCAACAGCATCAGGAACGCATTTCTAGCCAGTCCACCGTGCCCTGGAAGGTTTCCACATTGACCGTCTCTCGGCTGCACTGAGGAAATAGTCTGCTGAGAACGCCTTCTGGCACCTCGGTTGGAAAGTCACTCTACTCACGGAGACAGCCGGCTTGCACTGCAGCGGCGACTGAAGCAGAGTGCTTCAGGCTGGAACACTTCGGTCTTTTGGAAACAGGCAGACGCTTATAGGCCTAACGAGAGCCTGCCTCGGTTGAGGCCGTTCGCTCCACGCAGAACACCCTGCGTAAACAAGTTGATTCAGGGAGGGGCCCATTGTGTACCTTGTGTGGTTTGCGGCTTGTTGAACCCCCGGGTTACGTTTACTGCCTGTCTGGCTTGAGATGCGGGCCTGAAGGCACAGGCCGTCTTTCCCGGTTCGAAAGTTCCCTCGGTCGGGCCTTGAATTACACGGAGAGACACCCTTTCTGACGGGCCTCTCGTCACGGTAGGCATGGCTCTGGCAAGCAAATGAGCTCCCCCTCGTAAAACATGGCGCGCCCAGGGCCTGGTTGGGAGCTCATGCTGCTACGCTCTAGACCTACCTGGAGACCGAACGTCAGCCCTTGCCTCGAGGAGAGTCGCTTTACCGCCCTGCTGAAGCGGAGGCGCGCAGCCCTTTCCAAGAGGCCTGCGTCGCGGTTCTGCTTTCTTTTCTAGGTAGTGCGCCGCTCAGGACACCCAGGCCCCTCGCCTTTGCACCCTATTCCCTGCAAGCCCACTGAACACCGGCAGGCTCCACTGGCCTGCTCAGCGGCATCCAGGCACCCAGTCACTCTGAGTATGCCGAGCGTAGGGCAACGCACAGCACACCTCCTTGGGGAGAGCTAGAGTTCCTCAGCACTGCAACAGCTACGGGGAAACTGTTCTCTCACGTCCTACTTGTCAAGGACCTCTGCCTCATTGCCCCTGTCTGAGCTGCACTGAGGCAAACAATCTGCTTCGCGGGCCTTCTAGGAACCCCTAGCCGAGGGCACCATTCCTATGGGAGAAAGTCAGCTTGCGTTCCTGCTGCCGCTAAAGTACAGTGCTTCCTCTTACACTGCAGGCCTTTCAGTAGAGGCTAAGGCCCGATCGAGCCTACCCAGAGGGTTCCTCGGGTCAGGGGGTTGGCTACAGGCAGAGCACCCTGTGAAGAAAAGTGGATTCAGGGAAGGAGCGAGTGTGTAGCTAGTGTCCCTGTGCACGTACTAGAAATCACAAGGGGGTGAGCCACGTGGGCACCGAAAGCGGGGGTCTGAGGGCGGAAGCCTTGTAGTCCCATTTTGAAAGCTCCATTCGTGCTGCCTTGAAGCTACCTGAATAACACCGTTTGTGAGGGGCCTCTGGGCCCTGGGCGCAGGGCTCGGGAAAGAGAAGGCATTTTCTCTAAAGAATCAGGGTGCTTCCGGAGCCGTGTTGGCAGCTCCCCCTGTCAGGCCGTAGGACTACAGGGAACGGCCACTTGAGGGCATGCCTCGAGAAAGGCTTTGCGTCTCCCTGCAGGAACGGAGCATACAGCAAGCTCTCTGGGGTCTCAGTCACTGTAGTGCTTTACTGGAACGGTGCTGCCCTTTTCAGGACTCCTAGACGCTTCAGGTGTGCACCCTTTTCCCTGCGAAAAGCCCCGGCCCCTGTGGGCATGCTGTGCCACACCCAGGCCCCTAGGCCCTTGAGAGAGGGGCCTACTGTGTACGCCGAGGTCAGGACGACACCCAGCGCTTTTAAATGGGACGGCTCCGATTCCTCGGCACGCCAACAGCATCAGGAACGCATTTCTAGCCAGTCCACCGTGCCCTGGAAGGTTTCCACATTGACCGTCTCTCGGCTGCACTGAGGAAATAGTCTGCTGAGAACGCCTTCTGGCACCTCGGTTGGAAAGTCACTCTACTCACGGAGACAGCCGGCTTGCACTGCAGCGGCGACTGAAGCAGAGTGCTTCAGGCTGGAACACTTCGGTCTTTTGGAAACAGGCAGACGCTTATAGGCCTAACGAGAGCCTGCCTCGGTTGAGGCCGTTCGCTCCACGCAGAACACCCTGCGTAAACAAGTTGATTCAGGGAGGGGCCCATTGTGTACCTTGTGTGGTTTGCGGCTTGTTGAACCCCCGGGTTACGTTTACTGCCTGTCTGGCTTGAGATGCGGGCCTGAAGGCACAGGCCGTCTTTCCCGGTTCGAAAGTTCCCTCGGTCGGGCCTTGAATTACACGGAGAGACACCCTTTCTGACGGGCCTCTCGTCACGGTAGGCATGGCTCTGGCAAGCAAATGAGCTCCCCCTCGTAAAACATGGCGCGCCCAGGGCCTGGTTGGGAGCTCATGCTGCTACGCTCTAGACCTACCTGGAGACCGAACGTCAGCCCTTGCCTCGAGGAGAGTCGCTTTACTGCCCTGCTGAAGCGGAGGCGCGCAGCCCTTTCCAAGAGGCCTGCGTCGCGGTTCTGCTTTCTTTTCTAGGTAGTGCGCCGCTCAGGACACCCAGGCCCCTCGCCTTTGCACCCTATTCCCTGCAAGCCCACTGAACACCGGCAGGCTCCACTGGCCTGCTCAGCGGCATCCAGGCACCCAGTCACTCTGTGTATGCCGAGCGTAGGGCAACGCACAGCACACCTCCTTGGGGAGAGCTAGAGTTCCTCAGCACTGCAACAGCTACGGGGAAACTGTTCTCTCACGTCCTACTTGTCAAGGACCTCTGCCTCATTGCCCCTGTCTGAGCTGCACTGAGGCAAACAATCTGCTTCGCGGGCCTTCTAGGAACCCCTAGCCGAGGGCACCATTCCTATGGGAGAAAGTCAGCTTGCGTTCCTGCTGCCGCTAAAGTACAGTGCTTCCTCTTACACTGCAGGCCTTTCAGTAGAGGCTAAGGCCCGATCGAGCCTACCCAGAGGGTTCCTCGGGTCAGGGGGTTGGCTACAGGCAGAGCACCCTGTGAAGAAAAGTGGATTCAGGGAAGGAGCGAGTGTGTAGCTAGTGTCCCTGTGCACGTACTAGAAATCACAAGGGGGTGAACCACGTGGGCACCGAAAGCGGGGGTCTGAGGGCGGAAGCCTTGTAGTCCCATTTTGAAAGCTCCATTCGTGCTGCCTTGAAGCTACCTGAATAACACCGTTTGTGAGGGGCCTCTGGGCCCTGGGCGCAGGGCTCGGGAAAGAGAAGGCATTTTCTCTAAAGAATCAGGGTGCTTCCGGAGCCGTGTTGGCAGCTCCCCCTGTCAGGCCGTAGGACTACAGGGAACGGCCACTTGAGGGCATGCCTCGAGAAAGGCTTTGCGTCTCCCTGCAGGAACGGAGCATACAGCAAGCTCTCTGGGGTCTCAGTCACTGTAGTGCTTTACTGGAACGGTGCTGCCCTTTTCAGGACTCCTAGACGCTTCAGGTGTGCACCCTTTTCCCTGCGAAAAGCCCCGGCCCCTGTGGGCATGCTGTGCCACACCCAGGCCCCTAGGCCCTTGAGAGAGGGGCCTACTGTGTACGCCGAGGTCAGGACGACACCCAGCGCTTTTAAATGGGACGGCTCCGATTCCTCGGCACGCCAACAGCATCAGGAACGCATTTCTAGCCAGTCCACCGTGCCCTGGAAGGTTTCCACATTGACCGTCTCTCGGCTGCACTGAGGAAATAGTCTGCTGAGAACGCCTTCTGGCACCTCGGTTGGAAAGTCACTCTACTCACGGAGACAGCCGGCTTGCACTGCAGCGGCGACTGAAGCAGAGTGCTTCAGGCTGGAACACTTCGGTCTTTTGGAAACAGGCAGACGCTTATAGGCCTAACGAGAGCCTGCCTCGGTTGAGGCCGTTCGCTCCACGCAGAACACCCTGCGTAAACAAGTTGATTCAGGGAGGGGCCCATTGTGTACCTTGTGTGGTTTGCGGCTTGTTGAACCCCCGGGTTACGTTTACTGCCTGTCTGGCTTGAGATGCGGGCCTGAAGGCACAGGCCGTCTTTCCCGGTTCGAAAGTTCCCTCGGTCGGGCCTTGAATTACACGGAGAGACACCCTTTCTGACGGGCCTCTCGTCACGGTAGGCATGGCTCTGGCAAGCAAATGAGCTCCCCCTCGTAAAACATGGCGCGCCCAGGGCCTGGTTGGGAGCTCATGCTGCTACGCTCTAGACCTACCTGGAGACCGAACGTCAGTCCTTGCCTCGAGGAGAGTCGCTTTACCGCCCTGCTGAAGCGGAGGCGCGCAGCCCTTTCCAAGAGGCCTGCGTCGTGGTTCTGCTTTCTTTTCTAGGTAGTGCGCCGCTCAGGACACCCAGGCCCCTCGCCTTTGCACCCTATTCCCTGCAAGCCCACTGAACACCGGCAGGCTCCACTGGCCTGCTCAGCGGCATCCAGGCACCCAGTCACTCTGAGTATGCCGAGCGTAGGGCAACGCACAGCACACCTCCTTGGGGAGAGCTAGAGTTCCTCAGCACTGCAACAGCTACGGGGAAACTGTTCTCTCACGTCCTACTTGTCAAGGACCTCTGCCTCATTGCCCCTGTCTGAGCTGCACTGAGGCAAACAATCTGCTTCGCGGGCCTTCTAGGAACCCCTAGCCGAGGGCACCATTCCTATGGGAGAAAGTCAGCTTGCGTTCCTGCTGCCGCTAAAGTACAGTGCTTCCTCTTACACTGCAGGCCTTTCAGTAGAGGCTAAGGCCCGATCGAGCCTACCCAGAGGGTTCCTCGGGTCAGGGGGTTGGCTACAGGCAGAGCACCCTGTGAAGAAAAGTGGATTCAGGGAAGGAGCGAGTGTGTAGCTAGTGTCCCTGTGCACGTACTAGAAATCACAAGGGGGTGAGCCACGTGGGCACCGAAAGCGGGGGTCTGAGGGCGGAAGCCTTGTAGTCCCATTTTGAAAGCTCCATTCGTGCTGCCTTGAAGCTACCTGAATAACACCGTTTGTGAGGGGCCTCTGGGCCCTGGGCGCAGGGCTCGGGAAAGAGAAGGCATTTTCTCTAAAGAATCAGGGTGCTTCCGGAGCCGTGTTGGCAGCTCCCCCTGTCAGGCCGTAGGACTACAGGGAACGGCCACTTGAGGGCATGCCTCGAGAAAGGCTTTGCGTCTCCCTGCAGGAACGGAGCATACAGCAAGCTCTCTGGGGTCTCAGTCACTGTAGTGCTTTACTGGAACGGTGCTGCCCTTTTCAGGACTCCTAGACGCTTCAGGTGTGCACCCTTTTCCCTGCGAAAAGCCCCGGCCCCTGTGGGCATGCTGTGCCACACCCAGGCCCCTAGGCCCTTGAGAGAGGGGCCTACTGTGTACGCCGAGGTCAGGACGACACGCAGCGCTTTTAAATGGGACGGCTCCGATTCCTCGGCACGCCAACAGCATCAGGAACGCATTTCTAGCCAGTCCACCGTGCCCTGGAAGGTTTCCACATTGACCGTCTCTCGGCTGCACTGAGGAAATAGTCTGCTGAGAACGCCTTCTGGCACCTCGGTTGGAAAGTCACTCTACTCACGGAGACAGCCGGCTTGCACTGCAGCGGCGACTGAAGCAGAGTGCTTCAGGCTGGAACACTTCGGTCTTTTGGAAACAGGCAGACGCTTATAGGCCTAACGAGAGCCTGCCTCGGTTGAGGCCGTTCGCTCCACGCAGAACACCCTGCGTAAACAAGTTGATTCAGGGAGGGGCCCATTGTGTACCTTGTGTGGTTTGCGGCTTGTTGAACCCCCGGGTTACGTTTACTGCCTGTCTGGCTTGAGATGCGGGCCTGAAGGCACAGGCCGTCTTTCCCGGTTCGAAAGTTCCCTCGGTCGGGCCTTGAATTACACGGAGAGACACCCTTTCTGACGGGCCTCTCGTCACGGTAGGCATGGCTCTGGCAAGCAAATGAGCTCCCCCTCGTAAAACATGGTGCGCCCAGGGCCTGGTTGGGAGCTCATGCTGCTACGCTCTAGACCTACCTGGAGACCGAACGTCAGCCCTTGCCTCGAGGAGAGTCGCTTTACTGCCCTGCTGAAGCGGAGGCGCGCAGCCCTTTCCAAGAGGCCTGCGTCGCGGTTCTGCTTTCTTTTCTAGGTAGTGCGCCGCTCAGGACACCCAGGCCCCTCGCCTTTGCACCCTATTCCCTGCAAGCCCACTGAACACCGGCAGGCTCCACTGGCCTGCTCAGCGGCATCCAGGCACCCAGTCACTCTGAGTATGCCGAGCGTAGGGCAACGCACAGCACACCTCCTTGGGGAGAGCTAGAGTTCCTCAGCACTGCAACAGCTACGGGGAAACTGTTCTCTCACGTCCTACTTGTCAAGGACCTCTGCCTCATTGCCCCTGTCTGAGCTGCACTGAGGCAAACAATCTGCTTCGCGGGCCTTCTAGGAACCCCTAGCCGAGGGCACCATTCCTATGGGAGAAAGTCAGCTTGCGTTCCTGCTGCCGCTAAAGTACAGTGCTTCCTCTTACACTGCAGGCCTTTCAGTAGAGGCTAAGGCCCGATCGAGCCTACCCAGAGGGTTCCTCGGGTCAGGGGGTTGGCTACAGGCAGAGCACCCTGTGAAGAAAAGTGGATTCAGGGAAGGAGCGAGTGTGTAGCTAGTGTCCCTGTGCACGTACTAGAAATCACAAGGGGGTGAGCCACGTGGGCACCGAAAGCGGGGGTCTGAGGGCGGAAGCCTTGTAGTCCCATTTTGAAAGCTCCATTCGTGCTGCCTTGAAGCTACCTGAATAACACCGTTTGTGAGGGGCCTCTGGGCCCTGGGCGCAGGGCTCGGGAAAGAGAAGGCATTTTCTCTAAAGAATCAGGGTGCTTCCGGAGCCGTGTTGGCAGCTCCCCCTGTCAGGCCGTAGGACTACAGGGAACGGCCACTTGAGGGCATGCCTCGAGAAAGGCTTTGCGTCTCCCTGCAGGAACGGAGCATACAGCAAGCTCTCTGGGGTCTCAGTCACTGTAGTGCTTTACTGGAACGGTGCTGCCCTTTTCAGGACTCCTAGACGCTTCAGGTGTGCACCCTTTTCCCTGCGAAAAGCCCCGGCCCCTGTGGGCATGCTGTGCCACACCCAGGCCCCTAGGCCCTTGAGAGAGGGGCCTACTGTGTACGCCGAGGTCAGGACGACACCCAGCGCTTTTAAATGGGACGGCTCCGATTCCTCGGCACGCCAACAGCATCAGGAACGCATTTCTAGCCAGTCCACCGTGCCCTGGAAGGTTTCCACATTGACCGTCTCTCGGCTGCACTGAGGAAATAGTCTGCTGAGAACGCCTTCTGGCACCTCGGTTGGAAAGTCACTCTACTCACGGAGACAGCCGGCTTGCACTGCAGCGGCGACTGAAGCAGAGTGCTTCAGGCTGGAACACTTCGGTCTTTTGGAAACAGGCAGACGCTTATAGGCCTAACGAGAGCCTGCCTCGGTTGAGGCCGTTCGCTCCACGCGGAACACCCTGCGTAAACAAGTTGATTCAGGGAGGGGCCCATTGTGTACCTTGTGTGGTTTGCGGCTTGTTGAACCCCCGGGTTACGTTTACTGCCTGTCTGGCTTGAGATGCGGGCCTGAAGGCACAGGCCGTCTTTCCCGGTTCGAAAGTTCCCTCGGTCGGGCCTTGAATTACACGGAGAGACACCCTTTCTGACGGGCCTCTCGTCACGGTAGGCATGGCTCTGGCAAGCAAATGAGCTCCCCCTCGTAAAACATGGCGCGCCCAGGGCCTGGTTGGGAGCTCATGCTGCTACGCTCTAGACCTACCTGGAGACCGAACGTCAGCCCTTGCCTCGAGGAGAGTCGCTTTACCGCCCTGCTGAAGCGGAGGCGCGCAGCCCTTTCCAAGAGGCCTGCGTCGCGGTTCTGCTTTCTTTTCTAGGTAGTGCGCCGCTCAGGACACCCAGGCCCCTCGCCTTTGCACCCTATTCCCTGCAAGCCCACTGAACACCGGCAGGCTCCACTGGCCTGCTCAGCGGCATCCAGGCACCCAGTCACTCTGAGTATGCCGAGCGTAGGGCAACGCACAGCACACCTCCTTGGGGAGAGCTAGAGTTCCTCAGCACTGCAACAGCTACGGGGAAACTGTTCTCTCACGTCCTACTTGTCAAGGACCTCTGCCTCATTGCCCCTGTCTGAGCTGCACTGAGGCAAACAATCTGCTTCGCGGGCCTTCTAGGAACCCCTAGCCGAGGGCACCATTCCTATGGGAGAAAGTCAGCTTGCGTTCCTGCTGCCGCTAAAGTACAGTGCTTCCTCTTACACTGCAGGCCTTTCAGTAGAGGCTAAGGCCCGATCGAGCCTACCCAGAGGGTTCCTCGGGTCAGGGGGTTGGCTACAGGCAGAGCACCCTGTGAAGAAAAGTGGATTCAGGGAAGGAGCGAGTGTGTAGCTAGTGTCCCTGTGCACGTACTAGAAATCACAAGGGGGTGAGCCACGTGGGCACCGAAAGCGGGGGTCTGAGGGCGGAAGCCTTGTAGTCCCATTTTGAAAGCTCCATTCGTGCTGCCTTGAAGCTACCTGAATAACACCGTTTGTGAGGGGCCTCTGGGCCCTGGGCGCAGGGCTCGGGAAAGAGAAGGCATTTTCTCTAAAGAATCAGGGTGCTTCCGGAGCCGTGTTGGCAGCTCCCCCTGTCAGGCCGTAGGACTACAGGGAACGGCCACTTGAGGGCATGCCTCGAGAAAGGCTTTGCGTCTCCCTGCAGGAACGGAGCATACAGCAAGCTCTCTGGGGTCTCAGTCACTGTAGTGCTTTACTGGAACGGTGCTGCCCTTTTCAGGACTCCTAGACGCTTCAGGTGTGCACCCTTTTCCCTGCGAAAAGCCCCGGCCCCTGTGGGCATGCTGTGCCACACCCAGGCCCCTAGGCCCTTGAGAGAGGGGCCTACTGTGTACGCCGAGGTCAGGACGACACCCAGCGCTTTTAAATGGGACGGCTCCGATTCCTCGGCACGCCAACAGCATCAGGAACGCATTTCTAGCCAGTCCACCGTGCCCTGGAAGGTTTCCACATTGACCGTCTCTCGGCTGCACTGAGGAAATAGTCTGCTGAGAACGCCTTCTGGCACCTCGGTTGGAAAGTCACTCTACTCACGGAGACAGCCGGCTTGCACTGCAGCGGCGACTGAAGCAGAGTGCTTCAGGCTGGAACACTTCGGTCTTTTGGAAACAGGCAGGCGCTTATAGGCCTAACGAGAGCCTGCCTCGGTTGAGGCCGTTCGCTCCACGCAGAACACCCTGCGTAAACAAGTTGATTCAGGGAGGGGCCCATTGTGTACCTTGTGTGGTTTGCGGCTTGTTGAACCCCCGGGTTACGTTTACTGCCTGTCTGGCTTGAGATGCGGGCCTGAAGGCACAGGCCGTCTTTCCCGGTTCGAAAGTTCCCTCGGTCGGGCCTTGAATTACACGGAGAGACACCCTTTCTGACGGGCCTCTCGTCACGGTAGGCATGGCTCTGGCAAGCAAATGAGCTCCCCCTCGTAAAACATGGCGCGCCCAGGGCCTGGTTGGGAGCTCATGCTGCTACGCTCTAGACCTACCTGGAGACCGAACGTCAGCCCTTGCCTCGAGGAGAGTCGCTTTACCGCCCTGCTGAAGCGGAGGCGCGCAGCCCTTTCCAAGAGGCCTGCGTCGCGGTTCTGCTTTCTTTTCTAGGTAGTGCGCCGCTCAGGACACCCAGGCCCCTCGCCTTTGCACCCTATTCCCTGCAAGCCCACTGAACACCGGCAGGCTCCACTGGCCTGCTCAGCGGCATCCAGGCACCCAGTCACTCTGAGTATGCCGAGCGTAGGGCAACGCACAGCACACCTCCTTGGGGAGAGCTAGAGTTCCTCAGCACTGCAACAGCTACGGGGAAACTGTTCTCTCACGTCCTACTTGTCAAGGACCTCTGCCTCATTGCCCCTGTCTGAGCTGCACTGAGGCAAACAATCTGCTTCGCGGGCCTTCTAGGAACCCCTAGCCGAGGGCACCATTCCTATGGGAGAAAGTCAGCTTGCGTTCCTGCTGCCGCTAAAGTACAGTGCTTCCTCTTACACTGCAGGCCTTTCAGTAGAGGCTAAGGCCCGATCGAGCCTACCCAGAGGGTTCCTCGGGTCAGGGGGTTGGCTACAGGCAGAGCACCCTGTGAAGAAAAGTGGATTCAGGGAAGGAGCGAGTGTGTAGCTAGTGTCCCTGTGCACGTACTAGAAATCACAAGGGGGTGAGCCACGTGGGCACCGAAAGCGGGGGTCTGAGGGCGGAAGCCTTGTAGTCCCATTTTGAAAGCTCCATTCGTGCTGCCTTGAAGCTACCTGAATAACACCGTTTGTGAGGGGCCTCTGGGCCCTGGGCGCAGGGCTCGGGAAAGAGAAGGCATTTTCTCTAAAGAATCAGGGTGCTTCCGGAGCCGTGTTGGCAGCTCCCCCTGTCAGGCCGTAGGACTACAGGGAACGGCCACTTGAGGGCATGCCTCGAGAAAGGCTTTGCGTCTCCCTGCAGGAACGGAGCATACAGCAAGCTCTCTGGGGTCTCAGTCACTGTAGTGCTTTACTGGAACGGTGCTGCCCTTTTCAGGACTCCTAGACGCTTCAGGTGTGCACCCTTTTCCCTGCGAAAAGCCCCGGCCCCTGTGGGCATGCTGTGCCACACCCAGGCCCCTAGGCCCTTGAGAGAGGGGCCTACTGTGTACGCCGAGGTCAGGACGACACCCAGCGCTTTTAAATGGGACGGCTCCGATTCCTCGGCACGCCAACAGCATCAGGAACGCATTTCTAGCCAGTCCACCGTGCCCTGGAAGGTTTCCACATTGACCGTCTCTCGGCTGCACTGAGGAAATAGTCTGCTGAGAACGCCTTCTGGCACCTCGGTTGGAAAGTCACTCTACTCACGGAGACAGCCGGCTTGCACTGCAGCGGCGACTGAAGCAGAGTGCTTCAGGCTGGAACACTTCGGTCTTTTGGAAACAGGCAGACGCTTATAGGCCTAACGAGAGCCTGCCTCGGTTGAGGCCGTTCGCTCCACGCAGAACACCCTGCGTAAACAAGTTGATTCAGGGAGGGGCCCATTGTGTACCTTGTGTGGTTTGCGGCTTGTTGAACCCCCGGGTTACGTTTACTGCCTGTCTGGCTTGAGATGCGGGCCTGAAGGCACAGGCCGTCTTTCCCGGTTCGAAAGTTCCCTCGGTCGGGCCTTGAATTACACGGAGAGACACCCTTTCTGACGGGCCTCTCGTCACGGTAGGCATGGCTCTGGCAAGCAAATGAGCTCCCCCTCGTAAAACATGGCGCGCCCAGGGCCTGGTTGGGAGCTCATGCTGCTACGCTCTAGACCTACCTGGAGACCGAACGTCAGCCCTTGCCTCGAGGAGAGTCGCTTTACCGCCCTGCTGAAGCGGAGGCGCGCAGCCCTTTCCAAGAGGCCTGCGTCGCGGTTCTGCTTTCTTTTCTAGGTAGTGCGCCGCTCAGGACACCCAGGCCCCTCGCCTTTGCACCCTATTCCCTGCAAGCCCACTGAACACCGGCAGGCTCCACTGGCCTGCTCAGCGGCATCCAGGCACCCAGTCACTCTGAGTATGCCGAGCGTAGGGCAACGCACAGCACACCTCCTTGGGGAGAGCTAGAGTTCCTCAGCACTGCAACAGCTACGGGGAAACTGTTCTCTCACGTCCTACTTGTCAAGGACCTCTGCCTCATTGCCCCTGTCTGAGCTGCACTGAGGCAAACAATCTGCTTCGCGGGCCTTCTAGGAACCCCTAGCCGAGGGCACCATTCCTATGGGAGAAAGTCAGCTTGCGTTCCTGCTGCCGCTAAAGTACAGTGCTTCCTCTTACACTGCAGGCCTTTCAGTAGAGGCTAAGGCCCGATCGAGCCTACCCAGAGGGTTCCTCGGGTCAGGGGGTTGGCTACAGGCAGAGCACCCTGTGAAGAAAAGTGGATTCAGGGAAGGAGCGAGTGTGTAGCTAGTGTCCCTGTGCACGTACTAGAAATCACAAGGGGGTGAGCCACGTGGGCACCGAAAGCGGGGGTCTGAGGGCGGAAGCCTTGTAGTCCCATTTTGAAAGCTCCATTCGTGCTGCCTTGAAGCTACCTGAATAACACCGTTTGTGAGGGGCCTCTGGGCCCTGGGCGCAGGGCTCGGGAAAGAGAAGGCATTTTCTCTAAAGAATCAGGGTGCTTCCGGAGCCGTGTTGGCAGCTCCCCCTGTCAGGCCGTAGGACTACAGGGAACGGCCACTTGAGGGCATGCCTCGAGAAAGGCTTTGCGTCTCCCTGCAGGAACGGAGCATACAGCAAGCTCTCTGGGGTCTCAGTCACTGTAGTGCTTTACTGGAACGGTGCTGCCCTTTTCAGGACTCCTAGACGCTTCAGGTGTGCACCCTTTTCCCTGCGAAAAGCCCCGGCCCCTGTG
This sequence comes from Hyperoodon ampullatus, assembly GCF_949752795.1. Lineage (NCBI taxonomy): Eukaryota > Metazoa > Chordata > Mammalia > Artiodactyla > Ziphiidae > Hyperoodon > Hyperoodon ampullatus. The sequence continues at coordinate 52,170 of NW_027640422.1, forward strand.
GGCATGCTGTGCCACACCCAGGCCCCTAGGCCCTTGAGAGAGGGGCCTACTGTGTACGCCGAGGTCAGGACGACACCCAGCGCTTTTAAATGGGACGGCTCCGATTCCTCGGCACGCCAACAGCATCAGGAACGCATTTCTAGCCAGTCCACCGTGCCCTGGAAGGTTTCCACATTGACCGTCTCTCGGCTGCACTGAGGAAATAGTCTGCTGAGAACGCCTTCTGGCACCTCGGTTGGAAAGTCACTCTACTCACGGAGACAGCCGGCTTGCACTGCAGCGGCGACTGAAGCAGAGTGCTTCAGGCTGGAACACTTCGGTCTTTTGGAAACAGGCAGACGCTTATAGGCCTAACGAGAGCCTGCCTCGGTTGAGGCCGTTCGCTCCACGCGGAACACCCTGCGTAAACAAGTTGATTCAGGGAGGGGCCCATTGTGTACCTTGTGTGGTTTGCGGCTTGTTGAACCCCCGGGTTACGTTTACTGCCTGTCTGGCTTGAGATGCGGGCCTGAAGGCACAGGCCGTCTTTCCCGGTTCGAAAGTTCCCTCGGTCGGGCCTTGAATTACACGGAGAGACACCCTTTCTGACGGGCCTCTCGTCACGGTAGGCATGGCTCTGGCAAGCAAATGAGCTCCCCCTCGTAAAACATGGCGCGCCCAGGGCCTGGTTGGGAGCTCATGCTGCTACGCTCTAGACCTACCTGGAGACCGAACGTCAGCCCTTGCCTCGAGGAGAGTCGCTTTACCGCCCTGCTGAAGCGGAGGCGCGCAGCCCTTTCCAAGAGGCCTGCGTCGCGGTTCTGCTTTCTTTTCTAGGTAGTGCGCCGCTCAGGACACCCAGGCCCCTCGCCTTTGCACCCTATTCCCTGCAAGCCCACTGAACACCGGCAGGCTCCACTGGCCTGCTCAGCGGCATCCAGGCACCCAGTCACTCTGAGTATGCCGAGCGTAGGGCAACGCACAGCACACCTCCTTGGGGAGAGCTAGAGTTCCTCAGCACTGCAACAGCTACGGGGAAACTGTTCTCTCACGTCCTACTTGTCAAGGACCTCTGCCTCATTGCCCCTGTCTGAGCTGCACTGAGGCAAACAATCTGCTTCGCGGGCCTTCTAGGAACCCCTAGCCGAGGGCACCATTCCTATGGGAGAAAGTCAGCTTGCGTTCCTGCTGCCGCTAAAGTACAGTGCTTCCTCTTACACTGCAGGCCTTTCAGTAGAGGCTAAGGCCCGATCGAGCCTACCCAGAGGGTTCCTCGGGTCAGGGGGTTGGCTACAGGCAGAGCACCCTGTGAAGAAAAGTGGATTCAGGGAAGGAGCGAGTGTGTAGCTAGTGTCCCTGTGCACGTACTAGAAATCACAAGGGGGTGAGCCACGTGGGCACCGAAAGCGGGGGTCTGAGGGCGGAAGCCTTGTAGTCCCATTTTGAAAGCTCCATTCGTGCTGCCTTGAAGCTACCTGAATAACACCGTTTGTGAGGGGCCTCTGGGCCCTGGGCGCAGGGCTCGGGAAAGAGAAGGCATTTTCTCTAAAGAATCAGGGTGCTTCCGGAGCCGTGTTGGCAGCTCCCCCTGTCAGGCCGTAGGACTACAGGGAACGGCCACTTGAGGGCATGCCTCGAGAAAGGCTTTGCGTCTCCCTGCAGGAACGGAGCATACAGCAAGCTCTCTGGGGTCTCAGTCACTGTAGTGCTTTACTGGAACGGTGCTGCCCTTTTCAGGACTCCTAGACGCTTCAGGTGTGCACCCTTTTCCCTGCGAAAAGCCCCGGCCCCTGTGGGCATGCTGTGCCACACCCAGGCCCCTAGGCCCTTGAGAGAGGGGCCTACTGTGTACGCCGAGGTCAGGACGACACCCAGCGCTTTTAAATGGGACGGCTCCGATTCCTCGGCACGCCAACAGCATCAGGAACGCATTTCTAGCCAGTCCACCGTGCCCTGGAAGGTTTCCACATTGACCGTCTCTCGGCTGCACTGAGGAAATAGTCTGCTGAGAACGCCTTCTGGCACCTCGGTTGGAAAGTCACTCTACTCACGGAGACAGCCGGCTTGCACTGCAGCGGCGACTGAAGCAGAGTGCTTCAGGCTGGAACACTTCGGTCTTTTGGAAACAGGCAGACGCTTATAGGCCTAACGAGAGCCTGCCTCGGTTGAGGCCGTTCGCTCCACGCAGAACACCCTGCGTAAACAAGTTGATTCAGGGAGGGGCCCATTGTGTACCTTGTGTGGTTTGCGGCTTGTTGAACCCCCGGGTTACGTTTACTGCCTGTCTGGCTTGAGATGCGGGCCTGAAGGCACAGGCCGTCTTTCCCGGTTCGAAAGTTCCCTCGGTCGGGCCTTGAATTACACGGAGAGACACCCTTTCTGACGGGCCTCTCGTCACGGTAGGCATGGCTCTGGCAAGCAAATGAGCTCCCCCTCGTAAAACATGGCGCGCCCAGGGCCTGGTTGGGAGCTCATGCTGCTACGCTCTAGACCTACCTGGAGACCGAACGTCAGCCCTTGCCTCGAGGAGAGTCGCTTTACCGCCCTGCTGAAGCGGAGGCGCGCAGCCCTTTCCAAGAGGCCTGCGTCGCGGTTCTGCTTTCTTTTCTAGGTAGTGCGCCGCTCAGGACACCCAGGCCCCTCGCCTTTGCACCCTATTCCCTGCAAGCCCACTGAACACCGGCAGGCTCCACTGGCCTGCTCAGCGGCATCCAGGCACCCAGTCACTCTGAGTATGCCGAGCGTAGGGCAACGCACAGCACACCTCCTTGGGGAGAGCTAGAGTTCCTCAGCACTGCAACAGCTACGGGGAAACTGTTCTCTCACGTCCTACTTGTCAAGGACCTCTGCCTCATTGCCCCTGTCTGAGCTGCACTGAGGCAAACAATCTGCTTCGCGGGCCTTCTAGGAACCCCTAGCCGAGGGCACCATTCCTATGGGAGAAAGTCAGCTTGCGTTCCTGCTGCCGCTAAAGTACAGTGCTTCCTCTTACACTGCAGGCCTTTCAGTAGAGGCTAAGGCCCGATCGAGCCTACCCAGAGGGTTCCTCGGGTCAGGGGGTTGGCTACAGGCAGAGCACCCTGTGAAGAAAAGTGGATTCAGGGAAGGAGCGAGTGTGTAGCTAGTGTCCCTGTGCACGTACTAGAAATCACAAGGGGGTGAACCACGTGGGCACTGAAAGCGGGGGTCTGAGGGCGGAAGCCTTGTAGTCCCATTTTGAAAGCTCCATTCGTGCTGCCTTGAAGCTACCTGAATAACACCGTTTGTGAGGGGCCTCTAGGCCCTGGGCGCAGGGCTCGGGAAAGAGAAGGCATTTTCTCTAAAGAATCAGGGTGCTTCCGGAGCCGTGTTGGCAGCTCCCCCTGTCAGGCCGTAGGACTACAGGGAACGGCCACTTGAGGGCATGCCTCGAGAAAGGCTTTGAGTCTCCCTGCAGGAACGGAGCATACAGCAAGCTCTCTGAGGTCTCAGTCACTGTAGTGCTTTACTGGAACGGTGCTGCCCTTTTCAGGACTCCTAGACGCTTCAGGTGTGCACCCTTTTCCCTGCGAAAACCCCCGGCCCCTGTGGGCATGCTGTGCCACACCCAGGCCCCTAGGCCCTTGAGAGAGGGGCCTACTGTGTACGCCGAGGTCAGGACGACACCCAGCGCTTTTAAATGGGACGGCTCCGATTCCTCGGCACGCCAACAGCATCAGGAACGCATTTCTAGCCAGTCCACCGTGCCCTGGAAGGTTTCCACATTGACCGTCTCTCGGCTGCACTGAGGAAATAGTCTGCTGAGAACGCCTTCTGGCACCTCGGTTGGAAAGTCACTCTACTCACGGAGACAGCCGGCTTGCACTGCAGCGGCGACTGAAGCAGAGTGCTTCAGGCTGGAACACTTCGGTCTTTTGGAAACAGGCAGACGCTTATAGGCCTAACGAGAGCCTGCCTCGGTTGAGGCCGTTCGCTCCACGCAGAACACCCTGCGTAAACAAGTTGATTCAGGGAGGGGCCCATTGTGTACCTTGTGTGGTTTGCGGCTTGTTGAACCCCCGGGTTACGTTTACTGCCTGTCTGGCTTGAGATGCGGGCCTGAAGGCACAGGCCGTCTTTCCCGGTTCGAAAGTTCCCTCGGTCGGGCCTTGAATTACACGGAGAGACACCCTTTCTGACGGGCCTCTCGTCACGGTAGGCATGGCTCTGGCAAGCAAATGAGCTCCCCCTCGTAAAACATGGCGCGCCCAGGGCCTGGTTGGGAGCTCATGCTGCTACGCTCTAGACCTACCTGGAGACCGAACGTCAGCCCTTGCCTCGAGGAGAGTCGCTTTACCGCCCTGCTGAAGCGGAGGCGCGCAGCCCTTTCCAAGAGGCCTGCGTCGCGGTTCTGCTTTCTTTTCTAGGTAGTGCGCCGCTCAGGACACCCAGGCCCCTCGCCTTTGCACCCTATTCCCTGCAAGCCCACTGAACACCGGCAGGCTCCACTGGCCTGCTCAGCGGCATCCAGGCACCCAGTCACTCTGAGTATGCCGAGCGTAGGGCAACGCACAGCACACCTCCTTGGGGAGAGCTAGAGTTCCTCAGCACTGCAACAGCTACGGGGAAACTGTTCTCTCACGTCCTACTTGTCAAGGACCTCTGCCTCATTGCCCCTGTCTGAGCTGCACTGAGGCAAACAATCTGCTTCGCGGGCCTTCTAGGAACCCCTAGCCGAGGGCACCATTCCTATGGGAGAAAGTCAGCTTGCGTTCCTGCTGCCGCTAAAGTACAGTGCTTCCTCTTACACTGCAGGCCTTTCAGTAGAGGCTAAGGCCCGATCGAGCCTACCCAGAGGGTTCCTCGGGTCAGGGGGTTGGCTACAGGCAGAGCACCCTGTGAAGAAAAGTGGATTCAGGGAAGGAGCGAGTGTGTAGCTAGTGTCCCTGTGCACGTACTAGAAATCACAAGGGGGTGAGCCACGTGGGCACCGAAAGCGGGGGTCTGAGGGCGGAAGCCTTGTAGTCCCATTTTGAAAGCTCCATTCGTGCTGCCTTGAAGCTACCTGAATAACACCGTTTGTGAGGGGCCTCTGGGCCCTGGGCGCAGGGCTCGGGAAAGAGAAGGCATTTTCTCTAAAGAATCAGGGTGCTTCCGGAGCCGTGTTGGCAGCTCCCCCTGTCAGGCCGTAGGACTACAGGGAACGGCCACTTGAGGGCATGCCTCGAGAAAGGCTTTGCGTCTCCCTGCAGGAACGGAGCATACAGCAAGCTCTCTGGGGTCTCAGTCACTGTAGTGCTTTACTGGAACGGTGCTGCCCTTTTCAGGACTCCTAGACGCTTCAGGTGTGCACCCTTTTCCCTGCGAAAACCCCCGGCCCCTGTGGGCATGCTGTGCCACACCCAGGCCCCTAGGCCCTTGAGAGAGGGGCCTACTGTGTACGCCGAGGTCAGGACGACACCCAGCGCTTTTAAATGGGACGGCTCCGATTCCTCGGCACGCCAACAGCATCAGGAACGCATTTCTAGCCAGTCCACCGTGCCCTGGAAGGTTTCCACATTGACCGTCTCTCGGCTGCACTGAGGAAATAGTCTGCTGAGAACGCCTTCTGGCACCTCGGTTGGAAAGTCACTCTACTCACGGAGACAGCCGGCTTGCACTGCAGCGGCGACTGAAGCAGAGTGCTTCAGGCTGGAACACTTCGGTCTTTTGGAAACAGGCAGACGCTTATAGGCCTAACGAGAGCCTGCCTCGGTTGAGGCCGTTCGCTCCACGCGGAACACCCTGCGTAAACAAGTTGATTCAGGGAGGGGCCCATTGTGTACCTTGTGTGGTTTGCGGCTTGTTGAACCCCCAGGTTACGTTTACTGCCTGTCTGGCTTGAGATGCGGGCCTGAAGGCACAGGCCGTCTTTCCCGGTTCGAAAGTTCCCTCGGTCGGGCCTTGAATTACACGGAGAGACACCCTTTCTGACGGGCCTCTCGTCACGGTAGGCATGGCTCTGTCAAGCAAATGAGCTCCCCCTCGTAAAACATGGTGCGCCCAGGGCCTGGTTGGGAGCTCATGCTGCTACGCTCTAGACCTACCTGGAGACCGAACGTCAGCCCTTGCCTCGAGGAGAGTCGCTTTACTGCCCTGCTGAAGCGGAGGCGCGCAGCCCTTTCCAAGAGGCCTGCGTCGCGGTTCTGCTTTCTTTTCTAGGTAGTGCGCCGCTCAGGACACCCAGGCCCCTCGCCTTTGCACCCTATTCCCTGCAAGCCCACTGAATACCGGCAGGCTCCACTGGCCTGCTCAGCGGCATCCAGGCCCGGAAGCCCTTCCCAGTCACTCTGAGTATGCCGAGCGTAGGGCAACGCACAGCACACCTCCTTGGGGAGAGCTAGAGTTCCTCAGCACTGCAACAGCTACGGGGAAACTGTTCTCTCACGTCCTACTTGTCAAGGACCTCTGCCTCATTGCCCCTGTCTGAGCTGCACTGAGGCAAACAATCTGCTTCGCGGGCCTTCTAGGAACCCCTAGCCGAGGGCACCATTCCTATGGGAGAAAGTCAGCTTGCGTTCCTGCTGCCACTAAAGTACAGTGCTTCCTCTTACACTGCCGGCCTTTCAGTAGAGGCTAAGGCCCGATCGAGCCTACCCAGAGGGTTCCTCGGGTCAGGGGGTTGGCTACAGGCAGAGCACCCTGTGAAGAAAAGTGGATTCAGGGAAGGAGCGAGTGTGTAGCTAGTGTCCCTGTGCACGTACTAGAAATCACAAGGGGGTGAACCACGTGGGCACTGAAAGCGGGGGTCTGAGGGCGGAAGCCTTGTAGTCCCATTTTGAAAGCTCCATTCGTGCTGCCTTGAAGCTACCTGAATAACACCGTTTGTGAGGGGCCTCTAGGCCCTGGGCGCAGGGCTCGGGAAAGAGAAGGCATTTTCTCTAAAGAATCAGGGTGCTTCCGGAGCCGTGTTGGCAGCTCCCCCTGTCAGGCCGTAGGACTACAGGGAACGGCCACTTGAGGGCATGCCTCGAGAAAGGCTTTGCGTCTCCCTGCAGGAACGGAGCATACAGCAAGCTCTCTGGGGTCTCAGTCACTGTAGTGCTTTACTGGAACGGTGCTGCCCTTTTCAGGACTCCTAGACGCTTCAGGTGTGCACCCTTTTCCCTGCGAAAACCCCCGGCCCCTGTGGGCATGCTGTGCCACACCCAGGCCCCTAGGCCCTTGAGAGAGGGGCCTACTGTGTACGCCGAGGTCAGGACGACACCCAGCGCTTTTAAATGGGACGGCTCCGATTCCTCGGCACGCCAACAGCATCAGGAACGCATTTCTAGCCAGTCCACCGTGCCCTGGAAGGTTTCCACATTGACCGTCTCTCGGCTGCACTGAGGAAATAGTCTGCTGAGAACGCCTTCTGGCACCTCGGTTGGAAAGTCACTCTACTCACGGAGACAGCCGGCTTGCACTGCAGCGGCGACTGAAGCAGAGTGCTTCAGGCTGGAACACTTCGGTCTTTTGGAAACAGGCAGACGCTTATAGGCCTAACGAGAGCCTGCCTCGGTTGAGGCCGTTCGCTCCACGCAGAACACCCTGCGTAAACAAGTTGATTCAGGGAGGGGCCCATTGTGTACCTTGTGTGGTTTGCGGCTTGTTGAACCCCCGGGTTACGTTTACTGCCTGTCTGGCTTGAGATGCGGGCCTGAAGGCACAGGCCGTCTTTCCCGGTTCGAAAGTTCCCTCGGTCGGGCCTTGAATTACACGGAGAGACACCCTTTCTGACGGGCCTCTCGTCACGGTAGGCATGGCTCTGGCAAGCAAATGAGCTCCCCCTCGTAAAACATGGCGCGCCCAGGGCCTGGTTGGGAGCTCATGCTGCTACGCTCTAGACCTACCTGGAGACCGAACGTCAGCCCTTGCCTCGAGGAGAGTCGCTTTACCGCCCTGCTGAAGCGGAGGCGCGCAGCCCTTTCCAAGAGGCCTGCGTCGCGGTTCTGCTTTCTTTTCTAGGTAGTGCGCCGCTCAGGACACCCAGGCCCCTCGCCTTTGCACCCTATTCCCTGCAAGCCCACTGAACACCGGCAGGCTCCACTGGCCTGCTCAGCGGCATCCAGGCACCCAGTCACTCTGAGTATGCCGAGCGTAGGGCAACGCACAGCACACCTCCTTGGGGAGAGCTAGAGTTCCTCAGCACTGCAACAGCTACGGGGAAACTGTTCTCTCACGTCCTACTTGTCAAGGACCTCTGCCTCATTGCCCCTGTCTGAGCTGCACTGAGGCAAACAATCTGCTTCGCGGGCCTTCTAGGAACCCCTAGCCGAGGGCACCATTCCTATGGGAGAAAGTCAGCTTGCGTTCCTGCTGCCGCTAAAGTACAGTGCTTCCTCTTACACTGCAGGCCTTTCAGTAGAGGCTAAGGCCCGATCGAGCCTACCCAGAGGGTTCCTCGGGTCAGGGGGTTGGCTACAGGCAGAGCACCCTGTGAAGAAAAGTGGATTCAGGGAAGGAGCGAGTGTGTAGCTAGTGTCCCTGTGCACGTACTAGAAATCACAAGGGGGTGAGCCACGTGGGCACCGAAAGCGGGGGTCTGAGGGCGGAAGCCTTGTAGTCCCATTTTGAAAGCTCCATTCGTGCTGCCTTGAAGCTACCTGAATAACACCGTTTGTGAGGGGCCTCTGGGCCCTGGGCGCAGGGCTCGGGAAAGAGAAGGCATTTTCTCTAAAGAATCAGGGTGCTTCCGGAGCCGTGTTGGCAGCTCCCCCTGTCAGGCCGTAGGACTACAGGGAACGGCCACTTGAGGGCATGCCTCGAGAAAGGCTTTGCGTCTCCCTGCAGGAACGGAGCATACAGCAAGCTCTCTGGGGTCTCAGTCACTGTAGTGCTTTACTGGAACGGTGCTGCCCTTTTCAGGACTCCTAGACGCTTCAGGTGTGCACCCTTTTCCCTGCGAAAACCCCCGGCCCCTGTGGGCATGCTGTGCCACACCCAGGCCCCTAGGCCCTTGAGAGAGGGGCCTACTGTGTACGCCGAGGTCAGGACGACACCCAGCGCTTTTAAATGGGACGGCTCCGATTCCTCGGCACGCCAACAGCATCAGGAACGCATTTCTAGCCAGTCCACCGTGCCCTGGAAGGTTTCCACATTGACCGTCTCTCGGCTGCACTGAGGAAATAGTCTGCTGAGAACGCCTTCTGGCACCTCGGTTGGAAAGTCACTCTACTCACGGAGACAGCCGGCTTGCACTGCAGCGGCGACTGAAGCAGAGTGCTTCAGGCTGGAACACTTCGGTCTTTTGGAAACAGGCAGACGCTTATAGGCCTAACGAGAGCCTGCCTCGGTTGAGGCCGTTCGCTCCACGCGGAACACCCTGCGTAAACAAGTTGATTCAGGGAGGGGCCCATTGTGTACCTTGTGTGGTTTGCGGCTTGTTGAACCCCCAGGTTACGTTTACTGCCTGTCTGGCTTGAGATGCGGGCCTGAAGGCACAGGCCGTCTTTCCCGGTTCGAAAGTTCCCTCGGTCGGGCCTTGAATTACACGGAGAGACACCCTTTCTGACGGGCCTCTCGTCACGGTAGGCATGGCTCTGTCAAGCAAATGAGCTCCCCCTCGTAAAACATGGTGCGCCCAGGGCCTGGTTGGGAGCTCATGCTGCTACGCTCTAGACCTACCTGGAGACCGAACGTCAGCCCTTGCCTCGAGGAGAGTCGCTTTACTGCCCTGCTGAAGCGGAGGCGCGCAGCCCTTTCCAAGAGGCCTGCGTCGCGGTTCTGCTTTCTTTTCTAGGTAGTGCGCCGCTCAGGACACCCAGGCCCCTCGCCTTTGCACCCTATTCCCTGCAAGCCCACTGAATACCGGCAGGCTCCACTGGCCTGCTCAGCGGCATCCAGGCCCGGAAGCCCTTCCCAGTCACTCTGAGTATGCCGAGCGTAGGGCAACGCACAGCACACCTCCTTGGGGAGAGCTAGAGTTCCTCAGCACTGCAACAGCTACGGGGAAACTGTTCTCTCACGTCCTACTTGTCAAGGACCTCTGCCTCATTGCCCCTGTCTGAGCTGCACTGAGGCAAACAATCTGCTTCGCGGGCCTTCTAGGAACCCCTAGCCGAGGGCACCATTCCTATGGGAGAAAGTCAGCTTGCGTTCCTGCTGCCACTAAAGTACAGTGCTTCCTCTTACACTGCCGGCCTTTCAGTAGAGGCTAAGGCCCGATCGAGCCTACCCAGAGGGTTCCTCGGGTCAGGGGGTTGGCTACAGGCAGAGCACCCTGTGAAGAAAAGTGGATTCAGGGAAGGAGCGAGTGTGTAGCTAGTGTCCCTGTGCACGTACTAGAAATCACAAGGGGGTGAACCACGTGGGCACTGAAAGCGGGGGTCTGAGGGCGGAAGCCTTGTAGTCCCATTTTGAAAGCTCCATTCGTGCTGCCTTGAAGCTACCTGAATAACACCGTTTGTGAGGGGCCTCTAGGCCCTGGGCGCAGGGCTCGGGAAAGAGAAGGCATTTTCTCTAAAGAATCAGGGTGCTTCCGGAGCCGTGTTGGCAGCTCCCCCTGTCAGGCCGTAGGACTACAGGGAACGGCCACTTGAGGGCATGCCTCGAGAAAGGCTTTGAGTCTCCCTGCAGGAACGGAGCATACAGCAAGCTCTCTGAGGTCTCAGTCACTGTAGTGCTTTACTGGAACGGTGCTGCCCTTTTCAGGACTCCTAGACGCTTCAGGTGTGCACCCTTTTCCCTGCGAAAACCCCCGGCCCCTGTGGGCATGCTGTGCCACACCCAGGCCCCTAGGCCCTTGAGAGAGGGGCCTACTGTGTACGCCGAGGTCAGGACGACACCCAGCGCTTTTAAATGGGACGGCTCCGATTCCTCGGCACGCCAACAGCATCAGGCCCGCATTTCTAGCCAGTCCACCGTGCCCTGGAAGGTTTCCACATTGACCGTCCCTCGGCTGCACTGAGGAAATAGTCTGCTGAGAACGCCTTCTGTCACCTCGGTTGGAAAGTCACTCTACTCACGGAGAAAGCCGGCTTGCACTGCAGCGGCGACTGAAGCAGAGTGCTTCAGGCTGGAACACTTCGGTCTTTTGGAAACAGGCAGACGCTTATAGGCCTAACGAGAGCCTGCCTCGGTTGAGGCCGTTCGCTCCACGCAGAACACCCTGCGTAAACAAGTTGATTCAGGGAGGGCCCCATTGTGTACCTTGTGTGGTTTGCGGCTTGTTGAACCCCCAGGTTACGTTTACTGCCTGTCTGGCTTGAAATGCGGGCCTGAAGGCACAGGCCGTCTTTCCCGGTTCGAAAGTTCCCTCGGTCGGGCCTTGAATTACACGGAGAGACACCCTTTCTGACGGGCCTCTCGTCACGGTAGGCATGGCTCTGGCAAGCAAATGAGCTCCCCCTCGTAAAACATGGTGCGCCCAGGGCCTGGTTGGGAGCTCATGCTGCTACGCTCTAGACCTACCTGGAGACCGAACGTCAGCCCTTGCCTCGAGGAGAGTCGCTTTACTGCCCTGCTGAAGCGGAGGCGCGCAGCCCTTTCCAAGAGGCCTGCGTCGCGGTTCTGCTTTCTTTTCTAGGTAGTGCGCCTCTCAGGACACCCAGGCCCCTCGCGTTTGCACCCTATTCCCTGCAAGCCCACTGAATACCGGCAGGCTCCACTGGCCTGCTCAGCGGCATCCAGGCCCGGAAGCCCTTCCCAGTCACTCTGTGTATGCCGAGCGTAGGGCAACGCACAGCACACCTCCTTGGGGAGAGCTAGAGTTCCTCAGCACTGCAACAGCTACGGGGAAACTGTTCTCTCACGTCCTACTTGTCAAGGACCTCTGCCTCATTGCCCCTGTCTGAGCTGCACTGAGGCAAACAATCTGCTTCGCGGGCCTTCTAGGAACCCCTAGCCGAGGGCACCATTCCTATGGGAGAAAGTCAGCTTGCGTTCCTGCTGCCACTAAAGTACAGTGTTTCCTCTTACACTGCCGGCCTTTCAGTAGAGGATAAGGCCCGATCGAGCCTACCCAGAGGGTTCCTCGGGTCAGGGGGTTGGCTACAGGCAGAGCACCCTGTGAAGAAAAGTGGATTCAGGGAAGGAGCGAGTGTGTAGCTAGTGTCCCTGTGCACGTACTAGAAATCACAAGGGGGTGAACCACGTGGGCACTGAAAGCGGGGGTCTGAGGGCGGAAGCCTTGTAGTCCCATTTTGAAAGCTCCATTCGTGCTGCCTTGAAGCTACCTGAATAACACCGTTTGTGAGGGGCCTCTAGGTCCTGGGCGCAGGGCTCGGGAAAGAGAAGGCATTTTCTCTAAAGAATCAGGGTGCTTCCGGAGCCGTGTTGGCAGCTCCCCCTGTCAGGCCGTAGGACTACAGGGAACGGCCACTTGAGGGCATGCCTCGAGAAAGGCTTTGAGTCTCCCTGCAGGAACGGAGCATACAGCAAGCTCTCTGAGGTCTCAGTCACTGTAGTGCTTTACTGGAACGGTGCTGCCCTTTTCAGGACTCCTAGACGCTTCAGGTGTGCACCCTTTTCCCTGCGAAAACCCCCGGCCCCTGTGGGCATGCTGTGCCACACCCAGGCCCCTAGGCCCTTGAGAGAGGGGCCTACTGTGTACGCCGAGGTCAGGACGACACCCAGCGCTTTTAAATGGGACGGCTCCGATTCCTCGGCACGCCAACAGCATCAGGCCCGCATTTCTAGCCAGTCCACCGTGCCCTGGAAGGTTTCCACATTGACCGTCCCTCGGCTGCACTGAGGAAATAGTCTGCTGAGAACGCCTTCTGTCACCTCGGTTGGAAAGTCACTCTACTCACGGAGAAAGCCGGCTTGCACTGCAGCGGCGACTGAAGCAGAGTGCTTCAGGCTGGAACACTTCGGTCTTTTGGAAACAGGCAGACGCTTATAGGCCTAACGAGAGCCTGCCTCGGTTGAGGCCGTTCGCTCCACGCAGAACACCCTGCGTAAACAAGTTGATTCAGGGAGGGCCCCATTGTGTACCTTGTGTGGTTTGCGGCTTGTTGAACCCCCAGGTTACGTTTACTGCCTGTCTGGCTTGAAATGCGGGCCTGAAGGCACAGGCCGTCTTTCCCGGTTCGAAAGTTCCCTCGGTCGGGCCTTGAATTACACGGAGAGACACCCTTTCTGACGGGCCTCTCGTCACGGTAGGCATGGCTCTGGCAAGCAAATGAGCTCCCCCTCGTAAAACATGGTGCGCCCAGGGCCTGGTTGGGAGCTCATGCTGCTACGCTCTAGACCTACCTGGAGACCGAACGTCAGCCCTTGCCTCGAGGAGAGTCGCTTTACTGCCCTGCTGAAGCGGAGGCTCGCAGCCCTTTCCAAGAGGCCTGCGTCGCGGTTCTGCTTTCTTTTCTAGGTAGTGCGCCTCTCAGGACACCCAGGCCCCTCGCGTTTGCACCCTATTCCCTGCAAGCCCACTGAATACCGGCAGGCTCCACTGGCCTGCTCAGCGGCATCCAGGCACCCAGTCACTCTGAGTATGCCGAGCGTAGGGCAACGCACGGCACACCTCCTTGGGGAGAGCTAGAGTTCCTCAGCACTGCAACAGCTACGGGGAAACTGTTCTCTCACGTCCTACTTGTCAAGGACCTCTGCCTCATTGCCCCTGTCTGAGCTGCACTGAGGCAAACAATCTGCTTCGCGGGCCTTCTAGGAACCCCTAGCCGAGGGCACCATTCCTATGGGAGAAAGTCAGCTTGCGTTCCTGCTGCCACTAAAGTACAGTGCTTCCTCTTACACTGCCGGCCTTTCAGTAGAGGCTAAGGCCCGATCGAGCCTACCCAGAGGGTTCCTCGGGTCAGGGGGTTGGCTACAGGCAGAGCACCCTGTGAAGAAAAGTGGATTCAGGGAAGGAGCGAGTGTGTAGCTAGTGTCCCTGTGCACGTACTAGAAATCACAAGGGGGTGAACCACGTGGGCACCGAAAGTGGGGGTCTGAGGGCGGAAGCCTTGTAGTCCCATTTTGAAAGCTCCATTCGTGCTGCCTTGAAGCTACCTGAATAACACCGTTTGTGAGGGGCCTCTAGGCCCTGGGCGCAGGGCTCGGGAAAGAGAAGGCATTTTCTCTAAAGAATCAGGGTGCTTCCGGAGCCGTGTTGGCAGCTCCCCCTGTCAGGCCGTAGGACTACAGGGAACGGCCACTTGAGGGCATGCCTCGAGAAAGGCTTTGAGTCTCCCTGCAGGAACGGAGCATACAGCAAGCTCTCTGAGGTCTCAGTCACTGTAGTGCTTTACTGGAACGGTGCTGCCCTTTTCAGGACTCCTAGACGCTTCAGGTGTGCACCCTTTTCCCTGCGAAAACCCCCGGCCCCTGTGGGCATGCTGTGCCACACCCAGGCCCCTAGGCCCTTGAGAGAGGGGCCTACTGTGTATGCCGAGGTCAGGACGACACCCAGCGCTTTTAAATGGGACGGCTCCGATTCCTCGGCACGCCAACAGCATCAGGAACGCATTTCTAGCCAGTCCACCGTGCCCTGGAAGGTTTCCACATTGACCGTCTCTCGGCTGCACTGAGGAAATAGTCTGCTGAGAACGCCTTCTGGCACCTCGGTTGGAAAGTCACTCTACTCACGGAGAAAGCCGGCTTGCACTGCAGCGGCGACTGAAGCAGAGTGCTTCAGGCTGGAACACTTCGGTCTTTTGGAAACAGGCAGACGCTTATAGGCCTAACGAGAGCCTGCCTCGGTTGAGGCCGTTCGCTCCACGCAGAACACCCTGCGTAAACAAGTTGATTCAGGGAGGGGCCCATTGTGTACCTTGTGTGGTTTGCGGCTTGTTGAACCCCCAGGTTACGTTTACTGCCTGTCTGGCTTGAGATGCGGGCCTGAAGGCACAGGCCGTCTTTCCCGGTTCGAAAGTTCCCTCGGTCGGGCCTTGAATTACACGGAGAGACACCCTTTCTGACGGGCCTCTCGTCACGGTAGGCATGGCTCTGGCAAGCAAATGAGCTCCCCCTCGTAAAACATGGTGCGCCCAGGGCCTGGTTGGGAGCTCATGCTGCTACGCTCTAGACCTACCTGGAGACCGAACGTCAGCCCTTGCCTCGAGGAGAGTCGCTTTACTGCCCTGCTGAAGCGGAGGCGCGCAGCCCTTTCCAAGAGGCCTGCGTCGCGGTTCTGCTTTCTTTTCTAGGTAGTGCGCCGCTCAGGACACCCAGGCCCCTCGCGTTTGCCCCCTATTCCCTGCAAGCCCACTGAATACCGGCAGGCTCCACTGGCCTGCTCAGCGGCATCCAGGCCCGGAAGCCCTTCCCAGTCACTCTGTGTATGCCGAGCGTAGGGCAACGCACAGCACACCTCCTTGGGGAGAGCTAGAGTTCCTCAGCACTGCAACAGCTACGGGGAAACTGTTCTCTCACGTCCTACTTGTCAAGGACCTCTGCCTCATTGCCCCTGTCTGAGCTGCACTGAGGCAAACAATCTGCTTCGTGGGCCTTCTAGGAACCCCTAGCCGAGGGCACCATTCCTATGGGAGAAAGTCAGCTTGCGTTCCTGCTGCCACTAAAGTACAGTGCTTCCTCTTACACTGCCGGCCTTTCAGTAGAGGCTAAGGCCCGATCGAGCCTACCCAGAGGGTTCCTCGGGTCAGGGGGTTGGCTACAGGCAGAGCACCCTGTGAAGAAAAGTGGATTCAGGGAAGGAGCGAGTGTGTAGCTAGTGTCCCTGTGCACGTACTAGAAATCACAAGGGGGTGAACCACGTGGGCACCGAAAGCGGGGGTCTGAGGGCGGAAGCCTTGTAGTCCCATTTTGAAAGCTCCATTCGTGCTGCCTTGAAGCTACCTGAATAACACCGTTTGTGAGGGGCCTCTAGGCCCTGGGCGCAGGGCTCGGGAAAGAGAAGGCATTTTCTCTAAAGAATCAGGGTGCTTCCGGAGCCGTGTTGGCAGCTCCCCCTGTCAGGCCGTAGGACTACAGGGAACGGCCACTTGAGGGCATGCCTCGAGAAAGGCTTTGAGTCTCCCTGCAGGAACGGAGCATACAGCAAGCTCTCTGAGGTCTCAGTCACTGTAGTGCTTTACTGGAACGGTGCTGCCCTTTTCAGGACTCCTAGACGCTTCAGGTGTGCACCCTTTTCCCTGCGAAAACCCCCGGCCCCTGTGGGCATGCTGTGCCACACCCAGGCCCCTAGGCCCTTGAGAGAGGGGCCTACTGTGTACGCCGAGGTCAGGACGACACCCAGCGCTTTTAAATGGGACGGCTCCGATTCCTCGGCACGCCAACAGCATCAGGCCCGCATTTCTAGCCAGTCCACCGTGCCCTGGAAGGTTTCCACATTGACCGTCCCTCGGCTGCACTGAGGAAATAGTCTGCTGAGAACGCCTTCTGTCACCTCGGTTGGAAAGTCACTCTACTCACGGAGAAAGCCGGCTTGCACTGCAGCGGCGACTGAAGCAGAGTGCTTCAGGCTGGAACACTTCGGTCTTTTGGAAACAGGCAGACGCTTATAGGCCTAACGAGAGCCTGCCTCGGTTGAGGCCGTTCGCTCCACGCAGAACACCCTGCGTAAACAAGTTGATTCAGGGAGGGCCCCATTGTGTACCTTGTGTGGTTTGCGGCTTGTTGAACCCCCAGGTTACGTTTACTGCCTGTCTGGCTTGAAATGCGGGCCTGAAGGCACAGGCCGTCTTTCCCGGTTCGAAAGTTCCCTCGGTCGGGCCTTGAATTACACGGAGAGACACCCTTTCTGACGGGCCTCTCGTCACGGTAGGCATGGCTCTGGCAAGCAAATGAGCTCCCCCTCGTAAAACATGGTGCGCCCAGGGCCTGGTTGGGAGCTCATGCTGCTACGCTCTAGACCTACCTGGAGACCGAACGTCAGCCCTTGCCTCGAGGAGAGTCGCTTTACTGCCCTGCTGAAGCGGAGGCGCGCAGCCCTTTCCAAGAGGCCTGCGTCGCGGTTCTGCTTTCTTTTCTAGGTAGTGCGCCTCTCAGGACACCCAGGCCCCTCGCGTTTGCACCCTATTCCCTGCAAGCCCACTGAATACCGGCAGGCTCCACTGGCCTGCTCAGCGGCATCCAGGCCCGGAAGCCCTTCCCAGTCACTCTGTGTATGCCGAGCGTAGGGCAACGCACAGCACACCTCCTTGGGGAGAGCTAGAGTTCCTCAGCACTGCAACAGCTACGGGGAAACTGTTCTCTCACGTCCTACTTGTCAAGGACCTCTGCCTCATTGCCCCTGTCTGAGCTGCACTGAGGCAAACAATCTGCTTCGCGGGCCTTCTAGGAACCCCTAGCCGAGGGCACCATTCCTATGGGAGAAAGTCAGCTTGCGTTCCTGCTGCCACTAAAGTACAGTGCTTCCTCTTACACTGCCGGCCTTTCAGTAGAGGCTAAGGCCCGATCGAGCCTACCCAGAGGGTTCCTCGGGTCAGGGGGTTGGCTACAGGCAGAGCACCCTGTGAAGAAAAGTGGATTCAGGGAAGGAGCGAGTGTGTAGCTAGTGTCCCTGTGCACGTACTAGAAATCACAAGGGGGTGAACCACGTGGGCACTGAAAGCGGGGGTCTGAGGGCGGAAGCCTTGTAGTCCCATTTTGAAAGCTCCATTCGTGCTGCCTTGAAGCTACCTGAATAACACCGTTTGTGAGGGGCCTCTAGGCCCTGGGCGCAGGGCTCGGGAAAGAGAAGGCATTTTCTCTAAAGAATCAGGGTGCTTCCGGAGCCGTGTTGGCAGCTCCCCCTGTCAGGCCGTAGGACTACAGGGAACGGCCACTTGAGGGCATGCCTCGAGAAAGGCTTTGAGTCTCCCTGCAGGAACGGAGCATACAGCAAGCTCTCTGAGGTCTCAGTCACTGTAGTGCTTTACTGGAACGGTGCTGCCCTTTTCAGGACTCCTAGACGCTTCAGGTGTGCACCCTTTTCCCTGCGAAAAGCCCCGGCCCCTGTGGGCATGCTGTGCCACACCCAGGCCCCTAGGCCCTTGAGAGAGGGGCCTACTGTGTATGCCGAGGTCAGGACGACACCCAGCGCTTTTAAATGGGACGGCTCCGATTCCTCGGCACGCCAACAGCATCAGGAACGCATTTCTAGCCAGTCCACCGTGCCCTGGAAGGTTTCCACATTGACCGTCTCTCGGCTGCACTGAGGAAATAGTCTGCTGAGAACGCCTTCTGGCACCTCGGTTGGAAAGTCACTCTACTCACGGAGAAAGCCGGCTTGCACTGCAGCGGCGACTGAAGCAGAGTGCTTCAGGCTGGAACACTTCGGTCTTTTGGAAACAGGCAGACGCTTATAGGCCTAACGAGAGCCTGCCTCGGTTGAGGCCGTTCGCTCCACGCAGAACACCCTGCGTAAACAAGTTGATTCAGGGAGGGGCCCATTGTGTACCTTGTGTGGTTTGCGGCTTGTTGAACCCCCAGGTTACGTTTACTGCCTGTCTGGCTTGAAATGCGGGCCTGAAGGCACAGGCCGTCTTTCCCGGTTCGAAAGTTCCCTCGGTCGGGCCTTGAATTACACGGAGAGACACCCTTTCTGACGGGCCTCTCGTCACGGTAGGCATGGCTCTGGCAAGCAAATGAGCTCCCCCTCGTAAAACATGGTGCGCCCAGGGCCTGGTTGGGAGCTCATGCTGCTACGCTCTAGACCTACCTGGAGACCGAACGTCAGCCCTTGCCTCGAGGAGAGTCGCTTTACTGCCCTGCTGAAGCGGAGGCGCGCAGCCCTTTCCAAGAGGCTTGCGTCGCGGTTCTGCTTTCTTTTCTAGGTAGTGCGCCGCTCAGGACACCCAGGCCCCTCGCGTTTGCACCCTATTCCCTGCAAGCCCACTGAATACCGGCAGGCTCCACTGGCCTGCTCAGCGGCATCCAGGCCCGGAAGCCCTTCCCAGTCACTCTGTGTATGCCGAGCGTAGGGCAACGCACAGCACACCTCCTTGGGGAGAGCTAGAGTTCCTCAGCACTGCAACAGCTACGGGGAAACTGTTCTCTCACGTCCTACTTGTCAAGGACCTCTGCCTCATTGCCCCTGTCTGAGCTGCACTGAGGCAAACAATCTGCTTCGCGGGCCTTCTAGGAACCCCTAGCCGAGGGCACCATTCCTATGGGAGAAAGTCAGCTTGCGTTCCTGCTGCCACTAAAGTACAGTGCTTCCTCTTACACTGCCGGCCTTTCAGTAGAGGCTAAGGCCCGATCGAGCCTACCCAGAGGGTTCCTCGGGTCAGGGGGTTGGCTACAGGCAGAGCACCCTGTGAAGAAAAGTGGATTCAGGGAAGGAGCGAGTGTGTAGCTAGTGTCCCCGTGCACGTACTAGAAATCACAAGGGGGTGAACCACGTGGGCACCAAAAGCGGGGTCTGAGGGCGGAAGCCTTGTAGTCCCATTTTGAAAGCTCCAT
Source organism: Hyperoodon ampullatus (assembly GCF_949752795.1). Classification (NCBI taxonomy): domain Eukaryota; kingdom Metazoa; phylum Chordata; class Mammalia; order Artiodactyla; family Ziphiidae; genus Hyperoodon; species Hyperoodon ampullatus. The sequence goes on from NW_027640422.1 coordinate 71,409, forward strand.
TCGTGCTGCCTTGAAGCTACCTGAATAACACCGTTTGTGAGGGGCCTCTAGGCCCTGGGCGCAGGGCTCGGGAAAGAGAAGGCATTTTCTCTAAAGAATCAGGGTGCTTCCGGAGCCGTGTTGGCAGCTCCCCCTGTCAGGCCGTAGGACTACAGGGAACGGCCACTTGAGGGCATGCCTCGAGAAAGGCTTTGAGTCTCCCTGCAGGAACGGAGCATACAGCAAGCTCTCTGAGGTCTCAGTCACTGTAGTGCTTTACTGGAACGGTGCTGCCCTTTTCAGGACTGCTAGACGCTTCAGGTGTGCACCCTTTTCCCTGCGAAAACCCCCGGCCCCTGTGGGCATGCTGTGCCACACCCAGGCCCCTAGGCCCTTGAGAGAGGGGCCTACTGTGTATGCCGAGGTCAGGACGACACCCAGCGCTTTTAAATGGGACGGCTCCGATTCCTCGGCACGCCAACAGCATCAGGCCCGCATTTCTAGCCAGTCCACCGTGCCCTGGAAGGTTTCCACATTGACCGTCCCTCGGCTGCACTGAGGAAATAGTCTGCTGAGAACGCCTTCTGTCACCTCGGTTGGAAAGTCACTCTACTCACGGAGAAAGCCGGCTTGCACTGCAGCGGCGACTGAAGCAGAGTGCTTCAGGCTGGAACACTTCGGTCTTTTGGAAACAGGCAGACGCTTATAGGCCTAACGAGAGCCTGCCTCGGTTGAGGCCGTTCGCTCCACGCAGAACACCCTGCGTAAACAAGTTGATTCAGGGAGGGCCCCATTGTGTACCTTGTGTGGTTTGCGGCTTGTTGAACCCCCAGGTTACGTTTACTGCCTGTCTGGCTTGAAATGCGGGCCTGAAGGCACAGGCCGTCTTTCCCGGTTCGAAAGTTCCCTCGGTCGGGCCTTGAATTACACGGAGAGACACCCTTTCTGACGGGCCTCTCGTCACGGTAGGCATGGCTCTGGCAAGCAAATGAGCTCCCCCTCGTAAAACATGGTGCGCCCAGGGCCTGGTTGGGAGCTCATGCTGCTACGCTCTAGACCTACCTGGAGACCGAACGTCAGCCCTTGCCTCGAGGAGAGTCGCTTTACTGCCCTGCTGAAGCGGAGGCGCGCAGCCCTTTCCAAGAGGCCTGCGTCGCGGTTCTGCTTTCTTTTCTAGGTAGTGCGCCTCTCAGGACACCCAGGCCCCTCGCGTTTGCACCCTATTCCCTGCAAGCCCACTGAATACCGGCAGGCTCCACTGGCCTGCTCAGCGGCATCCAGGCCCGGAAGCCCTTCCCAGTCACTCTGTGTATGCCGAGCGTAGGGCAACGCACAGCACACCTCCTTGGGGAGAGCTAGAGTTCCTCAGCACTGCAACAGCTACGGGGAAACTGTTCTCTCACGTCCTACTTGTCAAGGACCTCTGCCTCATTGCCCCTGTCTGAGCTGCACTGAGGCAAACAATCTGCTTCGCGGGCCTTCTAGGAACCCCTAGCCGAGGGCACCATTCCTATGGGAGAAAGTCAGCTTGCGTTCCTGCTGCCACTAAAGTACAGTGCTTCCTCTTACACTGCCGGCCTTTCAGTAGAGGCTAAGGCCCGATCGAGCCTACCCAGAGGGTTCCTCGGGTCAGGGGGTTGGCTACAGGCAGAGCACCCTGTGAAGAAAAGTGGATTCAGGGAAGGAGCGAGTGTGTAGCTAGTGTCCCTGTGCACGTACTAGAAATCACAAGGGGGTGAACCACGTGGGCACTGAAAGCGGGGGTCTGAGGGCGGAAGCCTTGTAGTCCCATTTTGAAAGCTCCATTCGTGCTGCCTTGAAGCTACCTGAATAACACCGTTTGTGAGGGGCCTCTAGGCCCTGGGCGCAGGGCTCGGGAAAGAGAAGGCATTTTCTCTAAAGAATCAGGGTGCTTCCGGAGCCGTGTTGGAAGCTCCCCCTGTCAGGCCGTAGGACTACAGGGAACGGCCACTTGAGGGCATGCCTCGAGAAAGGCTTTGAGTCTCCCTGCAGGAACGGAGCATACAGCAAGCTCTCTGAGGTCTCAGTCACTGTAGTGCTTTACTGGAACGGTGCTGCCCTTTTCAGGACTCCTAGACGCTTCAGGTGTGCACCCTTTTCCCTGCGAAAACCCCCGGCCCCTGTGGGCATGCTGTTCCACACCCAGGCCCCTAGGCCCTTGAGAGAGGGGCCTACTGTGTACGCCGAGGTCAGGACGACACCCAGCGCTTTTAAATGGGACGGCTCCGATTCCTCGGCACGCCAACAGCATCAGGAACGCATTTCTAGCCAGTCCACCGTGCCCTGGAAGGTTTCCACATTGACCGTCTCTCGGCTGCACTGAGGAAATAGTCTGCTGAGAACGCCTTCTGGCACCTCGGTTGGAAAGTCACTCTACTCACGGAGACAGCCGGCTTGCACTGCAGCGGCGACTGAAGCAGAGTGCTTCAGGCTGGAACACTTCGGTCTTTTGGAAACAGGCAGACGCTTATAGGCCTAACGAGAGCCTGCCTCGGTTGAGGCCGTTCGCTCCACGCAGAACACCCTGCGTAAACAAGTTGATTCAGGGAGGGGCCCATTGTGTACCTTGTGTGGTTTGCGGCTTGTTGAACCCCCAGGTTACGTTTACTGCCTGTCTGGCTTGAAATGCGGGCCTGAAGGCACAGGCCGTCTTTCCCGGTTCGAAAGTTCCCTCGGTCGGGCCTTGAATTACACGGAGAGACACCCTTTCTGACGGGCCTCTCGTCACGGTAGGCATGGCTCTGGCAAGCAAATGAGCTCCCCCTCGTAAAACATGGTGCGCCCAGGGCCTGGTTGGGAGCTCATGCTGCTACGCTCTAGACCTACCTGGAGACCGAACGTCAGCCCTTGCCTCGAGGAGAGTCGCTTTACTGCCCTGCTGAAGCGGAGGCGCGCAGCCCTTTCCAAGAGGCTTGCGTCGCGGTTCTGCTTTCTTTTCTAGGTAGTGCGCCGCTCAGGACACCCAGGCCCCTCGCGTTTGCACCCTATTCCCTGCAAGCCCACTGAATACCGGCAGGCTCCACTGGCCTGCTCAGCGGCATCCAGGCCCGGAAGCCCTTCCCAGTCACTCTGTGTATGCCGAGCGTAGGGCAACGCACAGCACACCTCCTTGGGGAGAGCTAGAGTTCCTCAGCACTGCAACAGCTACGGGGAAACTGTTCTCTCACGTCCTACTTGTCAAGGACCTCTGCCTCATTGCCCCTGTCTGAGCTGCACTGAGGCAAACAATCTGCTTCGCGGGCCTTCTAGGAACCCCTAGCCGAGGGCACCATTCCTATGGGAGAAAGTCAGCTTGCGTTCCTGCTGCCACTAAAGTACAGTGCTTCCTCTTACACTGCCGGCCTTTCAGTAGAGGCTAAGGCCCGATCGAGCCTACCCAGAGGGTTCCTCGGGTCAGGGGGTTGGCTACAGGCAGAGCACCCTGTGAAGAAAAGTGGATTCAGGGAAGGAGCGAGTGTGTAGCTAGTGTCCCTGTGCACGTACTAGAAATCACAAGGGGGTGAACCACGTGGGCACTGAAAGCGGGGGTCTGAGGGCGGAAGCCTTGTAGTCCCATTTTGAAAGCTCCATTCGTGCTGCCTTGAAGCTACCTGAATAACACCGTTTGTGAGGGGCCTCTAGGCCCTGGGCGCAGGGCTCGGGAAAGAGAAGGCATTTTCTCTAAAGAATCAGGGTGCTTCCGGAGCCGTGTTGGCAGCTCCCCCTGTCAGGCCGTAGGACTACAGGGAACGGCCACTTGAGGGCATGCCTCGAGAAAGGCTTTGAGTCTCCCTGCAGGAACGGAGCATACAGCAAGCTCTCTGAGGTCTCAGTCACTGTAGTGCTTTACTGGAACGGTGCTGCCCTTTTCAGGACTCCTAGACGCTTCAGGTGTGCACCCTTTTCCCTGCGAAAACCCCCGGCCCCTGTGGGCATGCTGTGCCACACCCAGGCCCCTAGGCCCTTGAGAGAGGGGCCTACTGTGTATGCCGAGGTCAGGACGACACCCAGCGCTTTTAAATGGGACGGCTCCGATTCCTCGGCACGCCAACAGCATCAGGAACGCATTTCTAGCCAGTCCACCGTGCCCTGGAAGGTTTCCACATTGACCGTCTCTCGGCTGCACTGAGGAAATAGTCTGCTGAGAACGCCTTCTGGCACCTCGGTTGGAAAGTCACTCTACTCACGGAGAAAGCCGGCTTGCACTGCAGCGGCGACTGAAGCAGAGTGCTTCAGGCTGGAACACTTCGGTCTTTTGGAAACAGGCAGACGCTTATAGGCCTAACGAGAGCCTGCCTCGGTTGAGGCCGTTCGCTCCACGCAGAACACCCTGCGTAAACAAGTTGATTCAGGGAGGGGCCCATTGTGTACCTTGTGTGGTTTGCGGCTTGTTGAACCCCCAGGTTACGTTTACTGCCTGTCTGGCTTGAAATGCGGGCCTGAAGGCACAGGCCGTCTTTCCCGGTTCGAAAGTTCCCTCGGTCGGGCCTTGAATTACACGGAGAGACACCCTTTCTGATGGGCCTCTCGTCACGGTAGGCATGGCTCTGGCAAGCAAATGAGCTCCCCCTCGTAAAACATGGTGCGCCCAGGGCCTGGTTGGGAGCTCATGCTGCTACGCTCTAGACCTACCTGGAGACCGAACGTCAGCCCTTGCCTCGAGGAGAGTCGCTTTACTGCCCTGCTGAAGCGGAGGCGCGCAGCCCTTTCCAAGAGGCTTGCGTCGCGGTTCTGCTTTCTTTTCTAGGTAGTGCGCCGCTCAGGACACCCAGGCCCCTCGCGTTTGCACCCTATTCCCTGCAAGCCCACTGAATACCGGCAGGCTCCACTGGCCTGCTCAGCGGCATCCAGGCCCGGAAGCCCTTCCCAGTCACTCTGTGTATGCCGAGCGTAGGGCAACGCACAGCACACCTCCTTGGGGAGAGCTAGAGTTCCTCAGCACTGCAACAGCTACGGGGAAACTGTTCTCTCACGTCCTACTTGTCAAGGACCTCTGCCTCATTGCCCCTGTCTGAGCTGCACTGAGGCAAACAATCTGCTTCGCGGGCCTTCTAGGAACCCCTAGCCGAGGGCACCATTCCTATGGGAGAAAGTCAGCTTGCGTTCCTGCTGCCACTAAAGTACAGTGCTTCCTCTTACACTGCCGGCCTTTCAGTAGAGGCTAAGGCCCGATCGAGCCTACCCAGAGGGTTCCTCGGGTCAGGGGGTTGGCTACAGGCAGAGCACCCTGTGAAGAAAAGTGGATTCAGGGAAGGAGCGAGTGTGTAGCTAGTGTCCCCGTGCACGTACTAGAAATCACAAGGGGGTGAACCACGTGGGCACCAAAAGCGGGGTCTGAGGGCGGAAGCCTTGTAGTCCCATTTTGAAAGCTCCATTCGTGCTGCCTTGAAGCTACCTGAATAACACCGTTTGTGAGGGGCCTCTAGGCCCTGGGCGCAGGGCTCGGGAAAGAGAAGGCATTTTCTCTAAAGAATCAGGGTGCTTCCGGAGCCGTGTTGGCAGCTCCCCCTGTCAGGCCGTAGGACTACAGGGAACGGCCACTTGAGGGCATGCCTCGAGAAAGGCTTTGAGTCTCCCTGCAGGAACGGAGCATACAGCAAGCTCTCTGAGGTCTCAGTCACTGTAGTGCTTTACTGGAACGGTGCTGCCCTTTTCAGGACTGCTAGACGCTTCAGGTGTGCACCCTTTTCCCTGCGAAAACCCCCGGCCCCTGTGGGCATGCTGTGCCACACCCAGGCCCCTAGGCCCTTGAGAGAGGGGCCTACTGTGTATGCCGAGGTCAGGACGACACCCAGCGCTTTTAAATGGGACGGCTCCGATTCCTCGGCACGCCAACAGCATCAGGCCCGCATTTCTAGCCAGTCCACCGTGCCCTGGAAGGTTTCCACATTGACCGTCCCTCGGCTGCACTGAGGAAATAGTCTGCTGAGAACGCCTTCTGTCACCTCGGTTGGAAAGTCACTCTACTCACGGAGAAAGCCGGCTTGCACTGCAGCGGCGACTGAAGCAGAGTGCTTCAGGCTGGAACACTTCGGTCTTTTGGAAACAGGCAGACGCTTATAGGCCTAACGAGAGCCTGCCTCGGTTGAGGCCGTTCGCTCCACGCAGAACACCCTGCGTAAACAAGTTGATTCAGGGAGGGCCCCATTGTGTATCTTGTGTGGTTTGCGGCTTGTTGAACCCCCAGGTTACGTTTACTGCCTGTCTGGCTTGAAATGCGGGCCTGAAGGCACAGGCCGTCTTTCCCGGTTCGAAAGTTCCCTCGGTCGGGCCTTGAATTACACGGAGAGACACCCTTTCTGACGGGCCTCTCGTCACGGTAGGCATGGCTCTGGCAAGCAAATGAGCTCCCCCTCGTAAAACATGGTGCGCCCAGGGCCTGGTTGGGAGCTCATGCTGCTACGCTCTAGACCTACCTGGAGACCGAACGTCAGCCCTTGCCTCGAGGAGAGTCGCTTTACTGCCCTGCTGAAGCGGAGGCGCGCAGCCCTTTCCAAGAGGCCTGCGTCGCGGTTCTGCTTTCTTTTCTAGGTAGTGCGCCTCTCAGGACACCCAGGCCCCTCGCGTTTGCACCCTATTCCCTGCAAGCCCACTGAATACCGGCAGGCTCCACTGGCCTGCTCAGCGGCATCCAGGCCCGGAAGCCCTTCCCAGTCACTCTGTGTATGCCGAGCGTAGGGCAACGCACAGCACACCTCCTTGGGGAGAGCTAGAGTTCCTCAGCACTGCAACAGCTACGGGGAAACTGTTCTCTCACGTCCTACTTGTCAAGGACCTCTGCCTCATTGCCCCTGTCTGAGCTGCACTGAGGCAAACAATCTGCTTCGCGGGCCTTCTAGGAACCCCTAGCCGAGGGCACCATTCCTATGGGAGAAAGTCAGCTTGCGTTCCTGCTGCCACTAAAGTACAGTGCTTCCTCTTACACTGCCGGCCTTTCAGTAGAGGCTAAGGCCCGATCGAGCCTACCCAGAGGGTTCCTCGGGTCAGGGGGTTGGCTACAGGCAGAGCACCCTGTGAAGAAAAGTGGATTCAGGGAAGGAGCGAGTGTGTAGCTAGTGTCCCTGTGCACGTACTAGAAATCACAAGGGGGTGAACCACGTGGGCACTGAAAGCGGGGGTCTGAGGGCGGAAGCCTTGTAGTCCCATTTTGAAAGCTCCATTCGTGCTGCCTTGAAGCTACCTGAATAACACCGTTTGTGAGGGGCCTCTAGGCCCTGGGCGCAGGGCTCGGGAAAGAGAAGGCATTTTCTCTAAAGAATCAGGGTGCTTCCGGAGCCGTGTTGGCAGCTCCCCCTGTCAGGCCGTAGGACTACAGGGAACGGCCACTTGAGGGCATGCCTCGAGAAAGGCTTTGAGTCTCCCTGCAGGAACGGAGCATACAGCAAGCTCTCTGAGGTCTCAGTCACTGTAGTGCTTTACTGGAACGGTGCTGCCCTTTTCAGGACTCCTAGACGCTTCAGGTGTGCACCCTTTTCCCTGCGAAAACCCCCGGCCCCTGTGGGCATGCTGTGCCACACCCAGGCCCCTAGGCCCTTGAGAGAGGGGCCTACTGTGTATGCCGAGGTCAGGACGACACCCAGCGCTTTTAAATGGGACGGCTCCGATTCCTCGGCACGCCAACAGCATCAGGAACGCATTTCTAGCCAGTCCACCGTGCCCTGGAAGGTTTCCACATTGACCGTCTCTCGGCTGCACTGAGGAAATAGTCTGCTGAGAACGCCTTCTGGCACCTCGGTTGGAAAGTCACTCTACTCACGGAGAAAGCCGGCTTGCACTGCAGCGGCGACTGAAGCAGAGTGCTTCAGGCTGGAACACTTCGGTCTTTTGGAAACAGGCAGACGCTTATAGGCCTAACGAGAGCCTGCCTCGGTTGAGGCCGTTCGCTCCACGCAGAACACCCTGCGTAAACAAGTTGATTCAGGGAGGGGCCCATTGTGTACCTTGTGTGGTTTGCGGCTTGTTGAACCCCCAGGTTACGTTTACTGCCTGTCTGGCTTGAAATGCGGGCCTGAAGGCACAGGCCGTCTTTCCCGGTTCGAAAGTTCCCTCGGTCGGGCCTTGAATTACACGGAGAGACACCCTTTCTGATGGGCCTCTCGTCACGGTAGGCATGGCTCTGGCAAGCAAATGAGCTCCCCCTCGTAAAACATGGTGCGCCCAGGGCCTGGTTGGGAGCTCATGCTGCTACGCTCTAGACCTACCTGGAGACCGAACGTCAGCCCTTGCCTCGAGGAGAGTCGCTTTACTGCCCTGCTGAAGCGGAGGCGCGCAGCCCTTTCCAAGAGGCTTGCGTCGCGGTTCTGCTTTCTTTTCTAGGTAGTGCGCCGCTCAGGACACCCAGGCCCCTCGCGTTTGCACCCTATTCCCTGCAAGCCCACTGAATACCGGCAGGCTCCACTGGCCTGCTCAGCGGCATCCAGGCCCGGAAGCCCTTCCCAGTCACTCTGTGTATGCCGAGCGTAGGGCAACGCACAGCACACCTCCTTGGGGAGAGCTAGAGTTCCTCAGCACTGCAACAGCTACGGGGAAACTGTTCTCTCACGTCCTACTTGTCAAGGACCTCTGCCTCATTGCCCCTGTCTGAGCTGCACTGAGGCAAACAATCTGCTTCGCGGGCCTTCTAGGAACCCCTAGCCGAGGGCACCATTCCTATGGGAGAAAGTCAGCTTGCGTTCCTGCTGCCACTAAAGTACAGTGCTTCCTCTTACACTGCCGGCCTTTCAGTAGAGGCTAAGGCCCGATCGAGCCTACCCAGAGGGTTCCTCGGGTCAGGGGGTTGGCTACAGGCAGAGCACCCTGTGAAGAAAAGTGGATTCAGGGAAGGAGCGAGTGTGTAGCTAGTGTCCCTGTGCACGTACTAGAAATCACAAGGGGGTGAACCACGTGGGCACTGAAAGCGGGGGTCTGAGGGCGGAAGCCTTGTAGTCCCATTTTGAAAGCTCCATTCGTGCTGCCTTGAAGCTACCTGAATAACACCGTTTGTGAGGGGCCTCTAGGCCCTGGGCGCAGGGCTCGGGAAAGAGAAGGCATTTTCTCTAAAGAATCAGGGTGCTTCCGGAGCCGTGTTGGCAGCTCCCCCTGTCAGGCCGTAGGACTACAGGGAACGGCCACTTGAGGGCATGCCTCGAGAAAGGCTTTGAGTCTCCCTGCAGGAACGGAGCATACAGCAAGCTCTCTGAGGTCTCAGTCACTGTAGTGCTTTACTGGAAAGGTGCTGCCCTTTTCAGGACTCCTAGACGCTTCAGGTGTGCACCCTTTTCCCTGCGAAAACCCCCGGCCCCTGTGGGCATGCTGTGCCACACCCAGGCCCCTAGGTCCTTGAGAGAGGGGCCTACTGTGTATGCCGAGGTCAGGACGACACCCAGCGCTTTTAAATGGGACGGCTCCGATTCCTCGGCACGCCAACAGCATCAGGAACGCATTTCTAGCCAGTCCACCGTGCCCTGGAAGGTTTCCACATTGACCGTCTATCGGCTGCACTGAGGAAATAGTCTGCTGAGAACGCCTTCTGGCACCTCGGTTGGAAAGTCACTCTACTCACGGAGAAAGCCGGCTTGCACTGCAGCGGCGACTGAAGCAGAGTGCTTCAGGCTGGAACACTTCGGTCTTTTGGAAACAGGCAGACGCTTATAGGCCTAACGAGAGCCTGCCTCGGTTGAGGCCGTTCGCTCCACGCAGAACACCCTGCGTAAACAAGTTGATTCAGGGAGGGGCCCATTGTGTACCTTGTGTGGTTTGCGGCTTGTTGAACCCCCAGGTTACGTTTACTGCCTGTCTGGCTTGAAATGCGGGCCTGAAGGCACAGGCCGTCTTTCCCGGTTCGAAAGTTCCCTCGGTCGGGCCTTGAATTACACGGAGACACCCTTTCTGACGGGCCTCTCGTCACGGTAGGCATGGCTCTGGCAAGCAAATGAGCTCCCCCTCGTAAAACATGGTGCGCCCAGGGCCTGGTTGGGAGCTCATGCTGCTATGCTCTAGACCTACCTGGAGACCGAACGTCAGCCCTTGCCTCGAGGAGAGTCGCTTTACTGCCCTGCTGAAGCGGAGGCGCGCAGCCCTTTCCAAGAGGCCTGCGTCGCGGTTCTGCTTTCTTTTCTAGGTAGTGCGCCGCTCAGGACACCCAGGCCCCTCGCGTTTGCACCCTATTCCCTGCAAGCCCACTGAATACCGGCAGGCTCCGCTGGCCTGCTCAGCGGCATCCAGGCCCGGAAGACCTTCCCAGTCACTCTGTGTATGCCGAGCGTAGGGCAACGCACAGCACACCTCCTTGGGGAGAGCTAGAGTTCCTCAGCACTGCAACAGCTACGGGGAAACTGTTCTCTCACGTCCTACTTGTCAAGGACCTCTGCCTCATTGCCCCTGTCTGAGCTGCACTGAGGCAAACAATCTGCTTCGCGGGCCTTCTAGGAACCCCTAGCCGAGGGCACCATTCCTATGGGAGAAAGTCAGCTTGCGTTCCTGCTGCCACTAAAGTACAGTGTTTCCTCTTACACTGCCGGCCTTTAAGTAGAGGCTAAGGCCCGATCGAGCCTACCCAGAGGGTTCCTCGGGTCAGGGGGTTGGCTACAGGCAGAGCACCATGTGAAGAAAAGTGGATTCAGGGAAGGAGCGAGTGTGTAGCTAGTGTCCCTGTGCACGTACTAGAAATCACAAGGGGGTGAACCACGTGGGCACTGAAAGCGGGGGTCTGAGGGCGGAAGCCTTGTAGTCCCATTTTGAAAGCTCCATTCGTGCTGCCTTGAAGCTACCTGAATAACACCGTTTGTGAGGGGCCTCTAGGCCCTGGGCGCAGGGCTCGGGAAAGAGAAGGCATTTTCTCTAAAGAATCAGGGTGCTTCCGGAGCCGTGTTGGCAGCTCCCCCTGTCAGGCCGTAGGACTACAGGGAACGGCCACTTGAGGGCATGCCTCGAGAAAGGTTTTGAGTCTCCCTGCAGGAACGGAGCATACAGCAAGCTCTCTGAGGTCTCAGTCACTGTAGTGCTTTACTGGAACGGTGCTGCCCTTTTCAGGACTCCTAGACGCTTCAGGTGTGCACCCTTTTCCCTGCGAAAACCCCCGGCCCCTGTGGGCATGCTGTGCCACACCCAGGCCCCTAGGCCCTTGAGAGAGGGGCCTACTGTGTATGCCGAGGTCAGGACGACACCCAGCGCTTTTAAATGGGACGGCTCCGATTCCTCGGCACGCCAACAGCATCAGGAACGCATTTCTAGCCAGTCCACCGTGCCCTGGAAGGTTTCCACATTGACCGTCTCTCGGCTGCACTGAGGAAATAGTCTGCTGAGAACGCCTTCTGGCACCTCGGTTGGAAAGTCACTCTACTCACGGAGAAAGCCGGCTTGCACTGCAGCGGCGACTGAAGCAGAGTGCTTCAGGCTGGAACACTTCGGTCTTTTGGAAACAGGCAGACGCTTATAGGCCTAACGAGAGCCTGCCTCGGTTGAGGCCGTTCGCTCCACGCGGAACACCCTGCGTAAACAAGTTGATTCAGGGAGGGGCCCATTGTGTACCTTGTGTGGTTTGCGGCTTGTTGAACCCCCAGGTTACGTTTACTGCCTGTCTGGCTTGAGATGCGGGCCTGAAGGCACAGGCCGTCTTTCCCGGTTCGAAAGTTCCCTCGGTCGGGCCTTGAATTACACGGAGAGACACCCTTTCTGACGGGCCTCTCGTCACGGTAGGCATGGCTCTGGCAAGCAAATGAGCTCCCCCTCGTAAAACATGGTGCGCCCAGGGCCTGGTTGGGAGCTCATGCTGCTACGCTCTAGACCTACCTGGAGACCGAACGTCAGCCCTTGCCTCGAGGAGAGTCGCTTTACTGCCCTGCTGAAGCGGAGGCGCGCAGCCCTTTCCAAGAGGCCTGCGTCGCGGTTCTGCTTTCTTTTCTAGGTAGTGCGCCTCTCAGGACACCCAGGCCCCTCGCGTTTGCACCCTATTCCCTGCAAGCCCACTGAATACCGGCAGGCTCCACTGGCCTGCTCAGCGGCATCCAGGCCCGGAAGCCCTTCCCAGTCACTCTGTGTATGCCGAGCGTAGGGCAACGCACAGCACACCTCCTTGGGGAGAGCTAGAGTTCCTCAGCACTGCAACAGCTACGGGGAAACTGTTCTCTCACGTCCTACTTGTCAAGGACCTCTGCCTCATTGCCCCTGTCTGAGCTGCACTGAGGCAAACAATCTGCTTCGCGGGCCTTCTAGGAACCCCTAGCCGAGGGCACCATTCCTATGGGAGAAAGTCAGCTTGCGTTCCTGCTGCCGCTAAAGTACAGTGCTTCCTCTTACACTGCCGGCCTTTCAGTAGAGGCTAAGGCCCGATCGAGCCTACCCAGAGGGTTCCTCGGGTCAGGGGGTTGGCTACAGGCAGAGCACCCTGTGAAGAAAAGTGGATTCAGGGAAGGAGCGAGTGTGTAGCTAGTGTCCCTGTGCACGTACTAGAAATCACAAGGGGGTGAACCACGTGGGCACTGAAAGCGGGGGTCTGAGGGCGGAAGCCTTGTAGTCCCATTTTGAAAGCTCCATTCGTGCTGCCTTGAAGCTACCTGAATAACACCGTTTGTGAGGGGCCTCTAGGCCCTGGGCGCAGGGCTCGGGAAAGAGAAGGCATTTTCTCTAAAGAATCAGGGTGCTTCCGGAGCCGTGTTGGCAGCTCCCCCTGTCAGGCCGTAGGACTACAGGGAACGGCCACTTGAGGGCATGCCTCGAGAAAGGCTTTGAGTCTCCCTGCAGGAACGGAGCATACAGCAAGCTCTCTGAGGTCTCAGTCACTGTAGTGCTTTACTGGAACGGTGCTGCCCTTTTCAGGACTCCTAGACGCTTCAGGTGTGCACCCTTTTCCCTGCGAAAACCCCCGGCCCCTGTGGGCATGCTGTGCCACACCCAGGCCCCTAGGCCCTTGAGAGAGGGGCCTACTGTGTACGCCGAGGTCAGGACGACACCCAGCGCTTTTAAATGGGACGGCTCCGATTCCTCGGCACGCCAACAGCATCAGGAACGCATTTCTAGCCAGTCCACCGTGCCCTAGAAGGTTTCCACATTGACCGTCTATCGGCTGCACTGAGGAAATAGTCTGCTGAGAACGCCTTCTGGCACCTCGGTTGGAAAGTCACTCTACTCACGGAGACAGCCGGCTTGCACTGCAGCGGCGACTGAAGCAGAGTGCTTCAGGCTGGAACACTTCGGTCTTTTGGAAACAGGCAGACGCTTATAGGCCTAACGAGAGCCTGCCTCGGTTGAGGCCGTTCGCTCCACGCAGAACACCCTGCGTAAACAAGTTGATTCAGGGAGGGGCCCATTGTGTACCTTGTGTGGTTTGCGGCTTGTTGAACCCCCAGGTTACGTTTACTGCCTGTCTGGCTTGAAATGCGGGCCTGAAGGCACAGGCCGTCTTTCCCGGTTCGAAAGTTCCCTCGGTCGGGCCTTGAATTACACGGAGAGACACCCTTTCTGACGGGCCTCTCGTCACGGTAGGCATGGCTCTGGCAAGCAAATGAGCTCCCCCTCGTAAAACATGGTGCGCCCAGGGCCTGGTTGGGAGCTCATGCTGCTACGCTCTAGACCTACCTGGAGACCGAACGTCAGCCCTTGCCTCGAGGAGAGTCGCTTTACTGCCCTGCTGAAGCGGAGGCGCGCAGCCCTTTCCAAGAGGCCTGCGTCGCGGTTCTGCTTTCTTTTCTAGGTAGTGCGCCGCTCAGGACACCCAGGCCCCTCGCGTTTGCACCCTATTCCCTGCAAGCCCACTGAATACCGGCAGGCTCCACTGGCCTGCTCAGCGGCATCCAGGCACCCAGTCACTCTGAGTATGCCGAGCGTAGGGCAACGCACAGCACACCTCCTTGGGGAGAGCTAGAGTTCCTCAGCACTGCAACAGCTACGGGGAAACTGTTCTCTCACGTCCTACTTGTCAAGGACCTCTGCCTCATTGCCCCTGTCTGAGCTGCACTGAGGCAAACAATCTGCTTCGCGGGCCTTCTAGGAACCCCTAGCCGAGGGCACCATTCCTATGGGAGAAAGTCAGCTTGCGTTCCTGCTGCCACTAAAGTACAGTGTTTCCTCTTACACTGCCGGCCTTTAAGTAGAGGCTAAGGCCCGATCGAGCCTACCCAGAGGGTTCCTCGGGTCAGGGGGTTGGCTACAGGCAGAGCACCCTGTGAAGAAAAGTGGATTCAGGGAAGGAGCGAGTGTGTAGCTAGTGTCCCTGTGCACGTACTAGAAATCACAAGGGGGTGAACCACGTGGGCACTGAAAGCGGGGGTCTGAGGGCGGAAGCCTTGTAGTCCCATTTTGAAAGCTCCATTCGTGCTGCCTTGAAGCTACCTGAATAACACCGTTTGTGAGGGGCCTCTAGGCCCTGGGCGCAGGGCTCGGGAAAGAGAAGGCATTTTCTCTAAAGAATCAGGGTGCTTCCGGAGGCGTGTTGGCAGCTCCCCCTGTCAGGCCGTAGGACTACAGGGAACGGCCACTTGAGGGCATGCCTCGAGAAATGCTTTGAGTCTCCCTGCAGGAACGGAGCATACAGCAAGCTCTCTGAGGTCTCAGTCACTGTAGTGCTTTACTGGAACGGTGCTGCCCTTTTCAGGACTCCTAGACGCTTCAGGTGTGCACCCTTTTCCCTGCGAAAACCCCCGGACCCTGTGGGCATGCTGTGCCACACCCAGGCCCCTAGGCCCTTGAGAGAGGGGCCTACTGTGTACGCCGAGGTCAGGACGACACCCAGCGCTTTTAAATGGGACGGCTCCGATTCCTCGGCACGCCAACAGCATCAGGAACGCATTTCTAGCCAGTCCACCGTGCCCTGGAAGGTTTCCACATTGACCGTCTCTCGGCTGCACTGAGGAAATAGTCTGCTGAGAACGCCTTCTGGCACCTCGGTTGGAAAGTCACTCTACTCACGGAGACAGCCGGCTTGCACTGCAGCGGCGACTGAAGCAGAGTGCTTCAGGCTGGAACACTTCGGTCTTTTGGAAACAGGCAGACGCTTATAGGCCTAACGAGAGCCTGCCTCGGTTGAGGCCGTTCGCTCCACGCGGAACACCCTGCGTAAACAAGTTGATTCAGGGAGGGGCCCATTGTGTACCTTGTGTGGTTTGCGGCTTGTTGAACCCCCAGGTTACGTTTACTGCCTGTCTGGCTTGAGATGCGGGCCTGAAGGCACAGGCCGTCTTTCCCGGTTCGAAAGTTCCCTCGGTCGGGCCTTGAATTACACGGAGAGACACCCTTTCTGACGGGCCTCTCGTCACGGTAGGCATGGCTCTGGCAAGCAAATGAGCTCCCCCTCGTAAAACATGGTGCGCCCAGGGCCTGGTTGGGAGCTCATGCTGCTACGCTCTAGACCTACCTGGAGACCGAACGTCAGCCCTTGCCTCGAGGAGAGTCGCTTTACTGCCCTGCTGAAGCGGAGGCGCGCAGCCCTTTCCAAGAGGCTTGCGTCGCGGTTCTGCTTTCTTTTCTAGGTAGTGCGCCGCTCAGGACACCCAGGCCCCTCGCGTTTGCCCCCTATTCCCTGCAAGCCCACTGAATACCGGCAGGCTCCACTGGCCTGCTCAGCGGCATCCAGGCCCGGAAGCCCTTCCCAGTCACTCTGTGTATGCCGAGCGTAGGGCAACGCACAGCACACCTCCTTGGGGAGAGCTAGAGTTCCTCAGCACTGCAACAGCTACGGGGAAACTGTTCTCTCACGTCCTACTTGTCAAGGACCTCTGCCTCATTGCCCCTGTCTGAGCTGCACTGAGGCAAACAATCTGCTTCGCGGGCCTTCTAGGAACCCCTAGCCGAGGGCACCATTCCTATGGGAGAAAGTCAGCTTGCGTTCCTGCTGCCACTAAAGTACAGTGCTTCCTCTTACACTGCCGGCCTTTCAGTAGAGGCTAAGGCCCGATCGAGCCTACCCAGAGGGTTCCTCGGGTCAGGGGGTTGGCTACAGGCAGAGCACCCTGTGAAGAAAAGTGGATTCAGGGAAGGAGCGAGTGTGTAGCTAGTGTCCCTGTGCACGTACTAGAAATCACAAGGGGGTGAACCACGTGGGCACTGAAAGCGGGGGTCTGAGGGCGGAAGCCTTGTAGTCCCATTTTGAAAGCTCCATTCGTGCTGCCTTGAAGCTACCTGAATAACACCGTTTGTGAGGGGCCTCTAGGCCCTGGGCGCAGGGCTCGGGAAAGAGAAGGCATTTTCTCTAAAGAATCAGGGTGCTTCCGGAGCCGTGTTGGCAGCTCCCCCTGTCAGGCCGTAGGACTACAGGGAACGGCCACTTGAGGGCATGCCTCGAGAAAGGCTTTGAGTCTCCCTGCAGGAACGGAGCATACAGCAAGCTCTCTGAGGTCTCAGTCACTGTAGTGCTTTACTGGAACGGTGCTGCCCTTTTCAGGACTCCTAGACGCTTCAGGTGTGCACCCTTTTCCCTGCGAAAACCCCCGGCCCCTGTGGGCATGCTGTGCCACACCCAGGCCCCTAGGACCTTGAGAGAGGGGCCTACTGTGTACGCCGAGGTCAGGACGACACCCAGCGCTTTTAAATGGGATGGCTCCGATTCCTCGGCACACCAACAGCATCAGGAACGCATTTCTAGCCAGTCCACCGTGCCCTGGAAGGTTTCCACATTGACCGTCTCTCGGCTGCACTGAGGAAATAGTCTGCTGAGAACGCCTTCTGGCACCTCGGTTGGAAAGTCACTCTACTCACGGAGACAGCCGGCTTGCACTGCAGCGGCGACTGAAGCAGAGTGCTTCAGGCTGGAACACTTCGGTCTTTTGGAAACAGGCAGACGCTTATAGGCCTAACGAGAGCCTGCCTCGGTTGAGGCCGTTCGCTCCACGCGGAACACCCTGCGTAAACAAGTTGATTCAGGGAGGGGCCCATTGTGTACCTTGTGTGGTTTGCGGCTTGTTGAACCCCCAGGTTACGTTTACTGCCTGTCTGGCTTGAGATGCGGGCCTGAAGGCACAGGCCGTCTTTCCCGGTTCGAAAGTTCCCTCGGTCGGGCCTTGAATTACACGGAGAGACACCCTTTCTGACGGGCCTCTCGTCACGGTAGGCATGGCTCTGGCAAGCAAATGAGCTCCCCCTCGTAAAACATGGTGCGCCCAGGGCCTGGTTGGGAGCTCATGCTGCTACGCTCTAGACCTACCTGGAGACCGAACGTCAGCCCTTGCCTCGAGGAGAGTCGCTTTACTGCCCTGCTGAAGCGGAGGCGCGCAGCCCTTTCCAAGAGGCCTGCGTCGCGGTTCTGCTTTCTTTTCTAGGTAGTGCGCCGCTCAGGACACCCAGGCCCCTCGCGTTTGCACCCTATTCCCTGCAAGCCCACTGAATACCGGCAGGCTCCACTGGCCTGCTCAGCGGCATCCAGGCCCGGAAGCCCTTCCCAGTCACTCTGTGTATGCCGAGCGTAGGGCAACGCACAGCACACCTCCTTGGGGAGAGCTAGAGTTCCTCAGCACTGCAACAGCTACGGGGAAACTGTTCTCTCACGTCCTACTTGTCAAGGACCTCTGCCTCATTGCCCCTGTCTGAGCTGCACTGAGGCAAACAATCTGCTTCGCGGGCCTTCTAGGAACCCCTAGCCGAGGGCACCATTCCTATGGGAGAAAGTCAGCTTGCGTTCCTGCTGCCACTAAAGTACAGTGCTTCCTCTTACACTGCCGGCCTTTCAGTAGAGGCTAAGGCCCGATCGAGCCTACCCAGAGGGTTCCTCGGGTCAGGGGGTTGGCTACAGGCAGAGCACCCTGTGAAGAAAAGTGGATTCAGGGAAGGAGCGAGTGTGTAGCTAGTGTCCCTGTGCACGTACTAGAAATCACAAGGGGGTGAACCACGTGGGCACTGAAAGCGGGGGTCTGAGGGCGGAAGCCTTGTAGTCCCATTTTGAAAGCTCCATTCGTGCTGCCTTGAAGCTACCTGAATAACACCGTTTGTGAGGGGCCTCTAGGCCCTGGGCGCAGGGCTCGGGAAAGAGAAGGCATTTTCTCTAAAGAATCAGGGTGCTTCCGGAGCCGTGTTGGCAGCTCCCCCTGTCAGGCCGTAGGACTACAGGGAACGGCCACTTGAGGGCATGCCTCGAGAAAGGCTTTGAGTCTCCCTGCAGGAACGGAGCATACAGCAAGCTCTCTGAGGTCTCAGTCACTGTAGTGCTTTACTGGAACGGTGCTGCCCTTTTCAGGACTCCTAGACGCTTCAGGTGTGCACCCTTTTCCCTGCGAAAACCCCCGGCCCCTGTGGGCATGCTGTGCCACACCCAGGCCCCTAGGCCCTTGAGAGAGGGGCCTACTGTGTATGCCGAGGTCAGGACGACACCCAGCGCTTTTAAATGGGACGGCTCCGATTCCTCGGCACGCCAACAGCATCAGGCCCGCATTTCTAGCCAGTCCACCGTGCCCTGGAAGGTTTCCACATTGACCGTCCCTCGGCTGCACTGAGGAAATAGTCTGCTGAGAACGCCTTCTGTCACCTCGGTTGGAAAGTCACTCTACTCACGGAGGAAGCCGGCTTGCACTGCAGCGGCGACTGAAGCAGAGTGCTTCAGGCTGGAACACTTCGGTCTTTTGGAAACAGGCAGACGCTTATAGGCCTAACGAGAGCCTGCCTCGGTTGAGGCCGTTCGCTCCACGCAGAACACCCTGCGTAAACAAGTTGATTCAGGGAGGGCCCCATTGTGTACCTTGTGTGGTTTGCGGCTTGTTGAACCCCCAGGTTACGTTTACTGCCTGTCTGGCTTGAAATGCGGGCCTGAAGGCACAGGCCGTCTTTCCCGGTTCGAAAGTTCCCTCGGTCGGGCCTTGAATTACACGGAGAGACACCCTTTCTGACGGGCCTCTCGTCACGGTAGGCATGGCTCTGGCAAGCAAATGAGCTCCCCCTCGTAAAACATGGTGCGCCCAGGGCCTGGTTGGGAGCTCATGCTGCTACGCTCTAGACCTACCTGGAGACCGAACGTCAGCCCTTGCCTCGAGGAGAGTCGCTTTACTGCCCTGCTGAAGCGGAGGCGCGCAGCCCTTTCCAAGAGGCCTGCGTCGCGGTTCTGCTTTCTTTTCTAGGTAGTGCGCCTCTCAGGACACCCAGGCCCCTCGCGTTTGCACCCTATTCCCTGCAAGCCCACTGAATACCGGCAGGCTCCACTGGCCTGCTCAGCGGCATCCAGGCACCCAGTCACTCTGAGTATGCCGAGCGTAGGGCAACGCACAGCACACCTCCTTGGGGAGAGCTAGAGTTCCTCAGCACTGCAACAGCTACGGGGAAACTGTTCTCTCACGTCCTACTTGTCAAGGACCTCTGCCTCATTGCCCCTGTCTGAGCTGCACTGAGGCAAACAATCTGCTTCGCAGGCCTTCTAGGAACCCCTAGCCGAGGGCACCATTCCTATGGGAGAAAGTCAGCTTGCGTTCCTGCTGCCGCTAAAGTACAGTGCTTCCTCTTACACTGCAGTCCTTTCAGTAGAGGCTAAGGCCCGATCGAGCCTACCCAGAGGGTTCCTCAGGTCAGGGGGTTGGCTACAGGCAGAGCACCCTGTGAAGAAAAGTGGATTCAGGGAAGGAGCGAGTGTGTAGCTAGTGTCCCTGTGCACGTACTAGAAATCACAAGGGGGTGAACCACGTGGGCACTGAAAGCGGGGGTCTGAGGGCGGAAGCCTTGTAGTCCCATTTTGAAAGCTCCATTCGTGCTGCCTTGAAGCTACCTGAATAACACCGTTTGTGAGGGGCCTCTAGGCCCTGGGCGCAGGGCTCGGGAAAGAGAAGGCATTTTCTCTAAAGAATCAGGGTGCTTCCGGAGGCGTGTTGGCAGCTCCCCCTGTCAGGCCGTAGGACTACAGGGAACGGCCACTTGAGGGCATGCCTCGAGAAAGGCTTTGAGTCTCCCTGCAGGAACGGAGCATACAGCAAGCTCTCTGAGGTCTCAGTCACTGTAGTGCTTTACTGGAACGGTGCTGCCCTTTTCAGGACTCCTAGACGCTTCAGGTGTGCACCCTTTTCCCTGCGAAAACCCCCGGCCCCTGTGGGCATGCTGTGCCACACCCAGGCCCCTAGGCCCTTGAGAGAGGGGCCTACTGTGTACGCCGAGGTCAGGACGACACCCAGCGCTTTTAAATGGGACGGCTCCGATTCCTCGGCACGCCAACAGCATCAGGAACGCATTTCTAGCCAGTCCACCGTGCCCTAGAAGGTTTCCACATTGACCGTCTATCGGCTGCACTGAGGAAATAGTCTGCTGAGAACGCCTTCTGGCACCTCGGTTGGAAAGTCACTCTACTCACGGAGACAGCCGGCTTGCACTGCAGCGGCGACTGAAGCAGAGTGCTTCAGGCTGGAACACTTCGGTCTTTTGGAAACAGGCAGACGCTTATAGGCCTAACGAGAGCCTGCCTCGGTTGAGGCCGTTCGCTCCACGCGGAACACCCTGCGTAAACAAGTTGATTCAGGGAGGGGCCCATTGTGTACCTTGTGTGGTTTGCGGCTTGTTGAACCCCCAGGTTACGTTTACTGCCTGTCTGGCTTGAGATGCGGGCCTGAAGGCACAGGCCGTCTTTCCCGGTTCGAAAGTTCCCTCGGTCGGGCCTTGAATTACACGGAGAGACACCCTTTCTGACGGGCCTCTCGTCACGGTAGGCATGGCTCTGGCAAGCAAATGAGCTCCCCCTCGTAAAACATGGTGCGCCCAGGGCCTGGTTGGGAGCTCATGCTGCTACGCTCTAGACCTACCTGGAGACCGAACGTCAGCCCTTGCCTCGAGGAGAGTCGCTTTACTGCCCTGCTGAAGCGGAGGCGCGCAGCCCTTTCCAAGAGGCCTGCGTCGCGGTTCTGCTTTCTTTTCTAGGTAGTGCGCCGCTCAGGACACCCAGGCCCCTCGCGTTTGCACCCTATTCCCTGCAAGCCCACTGAATACCGGCAGGCTCCACTGGCCTGCTCAGCGGCATCCAGGCCCGGAAGCCCTTCCCAGTCACTCTGTGTATGCCGAGCGTAGGGCAACGCACAGCACACCTCCTTGGGGAGAGCTAGAGTTCCTCAGCACTGCAACAGCTACGGGGAAACTGTTCTCTCACGTCCTACTTGTCAAGGACCTCTGCCTCATTGCCCCTGTCTGAGCTGCACTGAGGCAAACAATCTGCTTCGCGGGCCTTCTAGGAACCCCTAGCCGAGGGCACCATTCCTATGGGAGAAAGTCAGCTTGCGTTCCTGCTGCCGCTAAAGTACAGTGCTTCCTCTTACACTGCAGGCCTTTCAGTAGAGGCTAAGGCCCGATCGAGCCTACCCAGAGGGTTCCTCGGGTCAGGGGGTTGGCTACAGGCAGAGCACCCTGTGAAGAAAAGTGGATTCAGGGAAGGAGCGAGTGTGTAGCTAGTGTCCCTGTGCACGTACTAGAAATCACAAGGGGGTGAACCACGTGGGCACTGAAAGCGGGGGTCTGAGGGCGGAAGCCTTGTAGTCCCATTTTGAAAGCTCCATTCGTGCTGCCTTGAAGCTACCTGAATAACACCGTTTGTGAGGGGCCTCTAGGCCCTGGGCGCAGGGCTCGGGAAAGAGAAGGCATTTTCTCTAAAGAATCAGGGTGCTTCCGGAGGCGTGTTGGCAGCTCCCCCTGTCAGGCCGTAGGACTACAGGGAACGGCCACTTGAGGGCAGGCCTCGAGAAAGGCTTTGAGTCTCCCTGCAGGAACGGAGCATACAGCAAGCTCTCTGAGGTCTCAGTCACTGTAGTGCTTTACTGGAAAGGTGCTGCCCTTTTCAGGACTCCTAGACGCTTCAGGTGTGCACCCTTTTCCCTGCGAAAACCCCCGGCCCCTGTGGGCATGCTGTGCCACACCCAGGCCCCTAGGCCCTTGAGAGAGGGGCCTACTGTGTATGCCGAGGTCAGGACGACACCCAGCGCTTTTAAATGGGACGGCTCCGATTCCTCGGCACGCCAACAGCATCAGGAACGCATTTCTAGCCAGTCCACCGTGCCCTGGAAGGTTTCCACATTGACCGTCTATCGGCTGCACTGAGGAAATAGTCTGCTGAGAACGCCTTCTGGCACCTCGGTTGGAAAGTCACTCTACTCACGGAGAAAGCCGGCTTGCACTGCAGCGGCGACTGAAGCAGAGTGCTTCAGGCTGGAACACTTCGGTCTTTTGGAAACAGGCAGACGCTTATAGGCCTAACGAGAGCCTGCCTCGGTTGAGGCCGTTCGCTCCACGCAGAACACCCTGCGTAAACAAGTTGATTCAGGGAGGGGCCCATTGTGTACCTTGTGTGGTTTGCGGCTTGTTGAACCCCCAGGTTACGTTTACTGCCTGTCTGGCTTGAGATGCGGGCCTGAAGGCACAGGCCGTCTTTCCCGGTTCGAAAGTTCCCTCGGTCGGGCCTTGAATTACACGGAGAGACACCCTTTCTGACG
Source organism: Hyperoodon ampullatus (assembly GCF_949752795.1). Lineage (NCBI taxonomy): Eukaryota > Metazoa > Chordata > Mammalia > Artiodactyla > Ziphiidae > Hyperoodon > Hyperoodon ampullatus. The sequence continues at coordinate 93,734 of NW_027640422.1, forward strand.
GGCCTCTCGTCACGGTAGGCATGGCTCTGGCAAGCAAATGAGCTCCCCCTCGTAAAACATGGTGCGCCCAGGGCCTGGTTGGGAGCTCATGCTGCTACGCTCTAGACCTACCTGGAGACCGAACGTCAGCCCTTGCCTCGAGGAGAGTCGCTTTACTGCCCTGCTGAAGCGGAGGCGCGCAGCCCTTTCCAAGAGGCCTGCGTCGCGGTTCTGCTTTCTTTTCTAGGTAGTGCGCCGCTCAGGACACCCAGGCCCCTCGCGTTTGCACCCTATTCCCTGCAAGCCCACTGAATACCGGCAGGCTCCACTGGCCTGCTCAGCGGCATCCAGGCACCCAGTCACTCTGAGTATGCCGAGCGTAGGGCAACGCACAGCACACCTCCTTGGGGAGAGCTAGAGTTCCTCAGCACTGCAACAGCTACGGGGAAACTGTTCTCTCACGTCCTACTTGTCAAGGACCTCTGCCTCATTGCCCCTGTCTGAGCTGCACTGAGGCAAACAATCTGCTTCGCAGGCCTTCTAGGAACCCCTAGCCGAGGGCACCATTCCTATGGGAGAAAGTCAGCTTGCGTTCCTGCTGCCGCTAAAGTACAGTGCTTCCTCTTACACTGCAGTCCTTTCAGTAGAGGCTAAGGCCCGATCGAGCCTACCCAGAGGGTTCCTCAGGTCAGGGGGTTGGCTACAGGCAGAGCACCCTGTGAAGAAAAGTGGATTCAGGGAAGGAGCGAGTGTGTAGCTAGTGTCCCTGTGCACGTACTAGAAATCACAAGGGGGTGAACCACGTGGGCACTGAAAGCGGGGGTCTGAGGGCGGAAGCCTTGTAGTCCCATTTTGAAAGCTCCATTCGTGCTGCCTTGAAGCTACCTGAATAACACCGTTTGTGAGGGGCCTCTAGGCCCTGGGCGCAGGGCTCGGGAAAGAGAAGGCATTTTCTCTAAAGAATCAGGGTGCTTCCGGAGCCGTGTTGGCAGCTCCCCCTGTCAGGCCGTAGGACTACAGGGAACGGCCACTTGAGGGCATGCCTCGAGAAAGGCTTTGAGTCTCCCTGCAGGAACGGAGCATACAGCAAGCTCTCTGAGGTCTCAGTCACTGTAGTGCTTTACTGGAACGGTGCTGCCCTTTTCAGGACTCCTAGACGCTTCAGGTGTGCACCCTTTTCCCTGCGAAAACCCCCGGCCCCTGTGGGCATGCTGTGCCACACCCAGGCCCCTAGGCCCTTGAGAGAGGGGCCTACTGTGTACGCCGAGGTCAGGACGACACCCAGCGCTTTTAAATGGGACGGCTCCGATTCCTCGGCACGCCAACAGCATCAGGAACGCATTTCTAGCCAGTCCACCGTGCCCTAGAAGGTTTCCACATTGACCGTCTATCGGCTGCACTGAGGAAATAGTCTGCTGAGAACGCCTTCTGGCACCTCGGTTGGAAAGTCACTCTACTCACGGAGACAGCCGGCTTGCACTGCAGCGGCGACTGAAGCAGAGTGCTTCAGGCTGGAACACTTCGGTCTTTTGGAAACAGGCAGACGCTTATAGGCCTAACGAGAGCCTGCCTCGGTTGAGGCCGTTCGCTCCACGCAGAACACCCTGCGTAAACAAGTTGATTCAGGGAGGGGCCCATTGTGTACCTTGTGTGGTTTGCGGCTTGTTGAACCCCCAGGTTACGTTTACTGCCTGTCTGGCTTGAGATGCGGGCCTGAAGGCACAGGCCGTCTTTCCCGGTTCGAAAGTTCCCTCGGTCGGGCCTTGAATTACACGGAGAGACACCCTTTCTGACGGGCCTCTCGTCACGGTAGGCATGGCTCTGGCAAGCAAATGAGCTCCCCCTCGTAAAACATGGTGCGCCCAGGGCCTGGTTGGGAGCTCATGCTGCTACGCTCTAGACCTACCTGGAGACCGAACGTCAGCCCTTGCCTCGAGGAGAGTCGCTTTACTGCCCTGCTGAAGCGGAGGCGCGCAGCCCTTTCCAAGAGGCCTGCGTCGCGGTTCTGCTTTCTTTTCTAGGTAGTGCGCCGCTCAGGACACCCAGGCCCCTCGCCTTTGCACCCTATTCCCTGCAAGCCCACTGAATACCGGCAGGCTCCACTGGCCTGCTCAGCGGCATCCAGGCACCCAGTCACTCTGAGTATGCCGAGCGTAGGGCAACGCACAGCACACCTCCTTGGGGAGAGCTAGAGTTCCTCAGCACTGCAACAGCTACGGGGAAACTGTTCTCTCACGTCCTACTTGTCAAGGACCTCTGCCTCATTGCCCCTGTCTGAGCTGCACTGAGGCAAACAATCTGCTTCGCGGGCCTTCTAGGAACCCCTAGCCGAGGGCACCATTCCTATGGGAGAAAGTCAGCTTGCGTTCCTGCTGCCACTAAAGTACAGTGCTTCCTCTTACACTGCCGGCCTTTCAGTAGAGGCTAAGGCCCGATCGAGCCTACCCAGAGGGTTCCTCGGGTCAGGGGGTTGGCTACAGGCAGAGCACCCTGTGAAGAAAAGTGGATTCAGGGAAGGAGCGAGTGTGTAGCTAGTGTCCCTGTGCACGTACTAGAAATCACAAGGGGGTGAACCACGTGGGCACTGAAAGCGGGGGTCTGAGGGCGGAAGCCTTGTAGTCCCATTTTGAAAGCTCCATTCGTGCTGCCTTGAAGCTACCTGAATAACACCGTTTGTGAGGGGCCTCTAGGCCCTGGGCGCAGGGCTCGGGAAAGAGAAGGCATTTTCTCTAAAGAATCAGGGTGCTTCCGGAGGCGTGTTGGCAGCTCCCCCTGTCAGGCCGTAGGACTACAGGGAACGGCCACTTGAGGGCATGCCTCGAGAAATGCTTTGAGTCTCCCTGCAGGAACGGAGCATACAGCAAGCTCTCTGAGGTCTCAGTCACTGTAGTGCTTTACTGGAACGGTGCTGCCCTTTTCAGGACTCCTAGACGCTTCAGGTGTGCACCCTTTTCCCTGCGAAAACCCCCGGCCCCTGTGGGCATGCTGTGCCACACCCAGGCCCCTAGGCCCTTGAGAGAGGGGCCTACTGTGTACGCCGAGGTCAGGACGACACCCAGCGCTTTTAAATGGGACGGCTCCGATTCCTCGGCACGCCAACAGCATCAGGAACGCATTTCTAGCCAGTCCACCGTGCCCTGGAAGGTTTCCACATTGACCGTCTCTCGGCTGCACTGAGGAAATAGTCTGCTGAGAACGCCTTCTGGCACCTCGGTTGGAAAGTCACTCTACTCACGGAGACAGCCGGCTTGCACTGCAGCGGCGACTGAAGCAGAGTGCTTCAGGCTGGAACACTTCGGTCTTTTGGAAACAGGCAGACGCTTATAGGCCTAACGAGAGCCTGCCTCGGTTGAGGCCGTTCGCTCCACGCGGAACACCCTGCGTAAACAAGTTGATTCAGGGAGGGGCCCATTGTGTACCTTGTGTGGTTTGCGGCTTGTTGAACCCCCAGGTTACGTTTACTGCCTGTCTGGCTTGAGATGCGGGCCTGAAGGCACAGGCCGTCTTTCCCGGTTCGAAAGTTCCCTCGGTCGGGCCTTGAATTACACGGAGAGACACCCTTTCTGACGGGCCTCTCGTCACGGTAGGCATGGCTCTGGCAAGCAAATGAGCTCCCCCTCGTAAAACATGGTGCGCCCAGGGCCTGGTTGGGAGCTCATGCTGCTACGCTCTAGACCTACCTGGAGACCGAACGTCAGCCCTTGCCTCGAGGAGAGTCGCTTTACTGCCCTGCTGAAGCGGAGGCGCGCAGCCCTTTCCAAGAGGCTTGCGTCGCGGTTCTGCTTTCTTTTCTAGGTAGTGCGCCGCTCAGGACACCCAGGCCCCTCGCGTTTGCCCCCTATTCCCTGCAAGCCCACTGAATACCGGCAGGCTCCACTGGCCTGCTCAGCGGCATCCAGGCCCGGAAGCCCTTCCCAGTCACTCTGTGTATGCCGAGCGTAGGGCAACGCACAGCACACCTCCTTGGGGAGAGCTAGAGTTCCTCAGCACTGCAACAGCTACGGGGAAACTGTTCTCTCACGTCCTACTTGTCAAGGACCTCTGCCTCATTGCCCCTGTCTGAGCTGCACTGAGGCAAACAATCTGCTTCGCGGGCCTTCTAGGAACCCCTAGCCGAGGGCACCATTCCTATGGGAGAAAGTCAGCTTGCGTTCCTGCTGCCACTAAAGTACAGTGCTTCCTCTTACACTGCCGGCCTTTCAGTAGAGGCTAAGGCCCGATCGAGCCTACCCAGAGGGTTCCTCGGGTCAGGGGGTTGGCTACAGGCAGAGCACCCTGTGAAGAAAAGTGGATTCAGGGAAGGAGCGAGTGTGTAGCTAGTGTCCCTGTGCACGTACTAGAAATCACAAGGGGGTGAACCACGTGGGCACTGAAAGCGGGGGTCTGAGGGCGGAAGCCTTGTAGTCCCATTTTGAAAGCTCCATTCGTGCTGCCTTGAAGCTACCTGAATAACACCGTTTGTGAGGGGCCTCTAGGCCCTGGGCGCAGGGCTCGGGAAAGAGAAGGCATTTTCTCTAAAGAATCAGGGTGCTTCCGGAGCCGTGTTGGCAGCTCCCCCTGTCAGGCCGTAGGACTACAGGGAACGGCCACTTGAGGGCATGCCTCGAGAAAGGCTTTGAGTCTCCCTGCAGGAACGGAGCATACAGCAAGCTCTCTGAGGTCTCAGTCACTGTAGTGCTTTACTGGAACGGTGCTGCCCTTTTCAGGACTCCTAGACGCTTCAGGTGTGCACCCTTTTCCCTGCGAAAACCCCCGGCCCCTGTGGGCATGCTGTGCCACACCCAGGCCCCTAGGCCCTTGAGAGAGGGGCCTACTGTGTATGCCGAGGTCAGGACGACACCCAGCGCTTTTAAATGGGACGGCTCCGATTCCTCGGCACGCCAACAGCATCAGGAACGCATTTCTAGCCAGTCCACCGTGCCCTGGAAGGTTTCCACATTGACCGTCTCTCGGCTGCACTGAGGAAATAGTCTGCTGAGAACGCCTTCTGGCACCTCGGTTGGAAAGTCACTCTACTCACGGAGAAAGCCGGCTTGCACTGCAGCGGCGACTGAAGCAGAGTGCTTCAGGCTGGAACACTTCGGTCTTTTGGAAACAGGCAGACGCTTATAGGCCTAACGAGAGCCTGCCTCGGTTGAGGCCGTTCGCTCCACGCGGAACACCCTGCGTAAACAAGTTGATTCAGGGAGGGGCCCATTGTGTACCTTGTGTGGTTTGCGGCTTGTTGAACCCCCAGGTTACGTTTACTGCCTGTCTGGCTTGAAATGCGGGCCTGAAGGCACAGGCCGTCTTTCCCGGTTCGAAAGTTCCCTCGGTCGGGCCTTGAATTACACGGAGAGACACCCTTTCTGATGGGCCTCTCGTCACGGTAGGCATGGCTCTGGCAAGCAAATGAGCTCCCCCTCGTAAAACATGGTGCGCCCAGGGCCTGGTTGGGAGCTCATGCTGCTACGCTCTAGACCTACCTGGAGACTGAACGTCAGCCCTTGCCTCGAGGAGAGTCGCTTTACTGCCCTGCTGAAGCGGAGGCGCGCAGCCCTTTCCAAGAGGCTTGCGTCGCGGTTCTGCTTTCTTTTCTAGGTAGTGCGCCGCTCAGGACACCCAGGCCCCTCGCGTTTGCACCCTATTCCCTGCAAGCCCACTGAATACCGGCAGGCTCCACTGGCCTGCTCAGCGGCATCCAGGCCCGGAAGCCCTTCCCAGTCACTCTGTGTATGCCGAGCGTAGGGCAACGCACAGCACACCTCCTTGGGGAGAGCTAGAGTTCCTCAGCACTGCAACAGCTACGGGGAAACTGTTCTCTCACGTCCTACTTGTCAAGGACCTCTGCCTCATTGCCCCTGTCTGAGCTGCACTGAGGCAAACAATCTGCTTCGCGGGCCTTCTAGGAACCCCTAGCCGAGGGCACCATTCCTATGGGAGAAAGTCAGCTTGCGTTCCTGCTGCCACTAAAGTACAGTGCTTCCTCTTACACTGCCGGCCTTTCAGTAGAGGCTAAGGCCCGATCGAGCCTACCCAGAGGGTTCCTCGGGTCAGGGGGTTGGCTACAGGCAGAGCACCCTGTGAAGAAAAGTGGATTCAGGGAAGGAGCGAGTGTGTAGCTAGTGTCCCTGTGCACGTACTAGAAATCACAAGGGGATGAACCACGTGGGCACTGAAAGCGGGGGTCTGAGGGCGGAAGCCTTGTAGTCCCATTTTGAAAGCTCCATTCGTGCTGCCTTGAAGCTACCTGAATAACACCGTTTGTGAGGGGCCTCTAGGCCCTGGGCGCAGGGCTCGGGAAAGAGAAGGCATTTTCTCTAAAGAATCAGGGTGCTTCCGGAGCCGTGTTGGCAGCTCCCCCTGTCAGGCCGTAGGACTACAGGGAACGGCCACTTGAGGGCATGCCTCGAGAAAGGCTTTGAGTCTCCCTGCAGGAACGGAGCATACAGCAAGCTCTCTGAGGTCTCAGTCACTGTAGTGCTTTACTGGAACGGTGCTGCCCTTTTCAGGACTCCTAGACGCTTCAGGTGTGCACCCTTTTCCCTGCGAAAACCCCCGGCCCCTGTGGGCATGCTGTGCCACACCCAGGCCCCTAGGCCCTTGAGAGAGGGGCCTACTGTGTATGCCGAGGTCAGGACGACACCCAGCGCTTTTAAATGGGACGGCTCCGATTCCTCGGCACGCCAACAGCATCAGGCCCGCATTTCTAGCCAGTCCACCGTGCCCTGGAAGGTTTCCACATTGACCGTCCCTCGGCTGCACTGAGGAAATAGTCTGCTGAGAACGCCTTCTGTCACCTCGGTTGGAAAGTCACTCTACTCACGGAGAAAGCCGGCTTGCACTGCAGCGGCGACTGAAGCAGAGTGCTTCAGGCTGGAACACTTCGGTCTTTTGGAAACAGGCAGACGCTTATAGGCCTAACGAGAGCCTGCCTCGGTTGAGGCCGTTCGCTCCACGCAGAACACCCTGCGTAAACAAGTTGATTCAGGGAGGGCCCCATTGTGTACCTTGTGTGGTTTGCGGCTTGTTGAACCCCCAGGTTACGTTTACTGCCTGTCTGGCTTGAAATGCGGGCCTGAAGGCACAGGCCGTCTTTCCCGGTTCGAAAGTTCCCTCGGTCGGGCCTTGAATTACACGGAGAGACACCCTTTCTGACGGGCCTCTCGTCACGGTAGGCATGGCTCTGGCAAGCAAATGAGCTCCCCCTCGTAAAACATGGTGCGCCCAGGGCCTGGTTGGGAGCTCATGCTGCTACGCTCTAGACCTACCTGGAGACCGAACGTCAGCCCTTGCCTCGAGGAGAGTCGCTTTACTGCCCTGCTGAAGCGGAGGCGCGCAGCCCTTTCCAAGAGGCCTGCGTCGCGGTTCTGCTTTCTTTTCTAGGTAGTGCGCCGCTCAGGACACCCAGGCCCCTCGCCTTTGCACCCTATTCCCTGCAAGCCCACTGAATACCGGCAGGCTCCACTGGCCTGCTCAGCGGCATCCAGGCACCCAGTCACTCTGAGTATGCCGAGCGTAGGGCAACGCACAGCACACCTCCTTGGGGAGAGCTAGAGTTCCTCAGCACTGCAACAGCTACGGGGAAACTGTTCTCTCACGTCCTACTTGTCAAGGACCTCTGCCTCATTGCCCCTGTCTGAGCTGCACTGAGGCAAACAATCTGCTTCGCGGGCCTTCTAGGAACCCCTAGCCGAGGGCACCATTCCTATGGAAGAAAGTCAGCTTGCGTTCCTGCTGCCACTAAAGTACAGTGCTTCCTCTTACACTGCCGGCCTTTCAGTAGAGGCTAAGGCCCGATCGAGCCTACCCAGAGGGTTCCTCGGGTCAGGGGGTTGGCTACAGGCAGAGCACCCTGTGAAGAAAAGTGGATTCAGGGAAGGAGCGAGTGTGTAGCTAGTGTCCCTGTGCACGTACTAGAAATCACAAGGGGGTGAACCACGTGGGCACTGAAAGCGGGGGTCTGAGGGCGGAAGCCTTGTAGTCCCATTTTGAAAGCTCCATTCGTGCTGCCTTGAAGCTACCTGAATAACACCGTTTGTGAGGGGCCTCTAGGCCCTGGGCGCAGGGCTCGGGAAAGAGAAGGCATTTTCTCTAAAGAATCAGGGTGCTTCCGGAGCCGTGTTGGAAGCTCCCCCTGTCAGGCCGTAGGACTACAGGGAACGGCCACTTGAGGGCATGCCTCGAGAAAGGCTTTGAGTCTCCCTGCAGGAACGGAGCATACAGCAAGCTCTCTGAGGTCTCAGTCACTGTAGTGCTTTACTGGAACGGTGCTGCCCTTTTCAGGACTCCTAGACGCTTCAGGTGTGCACCCTTTTCCCTGCGAAAACCCCCGGCCCCTGTGGGCATGCTGTGCCACACCCAGGCCCCTAGGCCCTTGAGAGAGGGGCCTACTGTGTACGCCGAGGTCAGGACGACACCCAGCGCTTTTAAATGGGACGGCTCCGATTCCTCGGCACGCCAACAGCATCAGGAACGCATTTCTAGCCAGTCCACCGTGCCCTGGAAGGTTTCCACATTGACCGTCTCTCGGCTGCACTGAGGAAATAGTCTGCTGAGAACGCCTTCTGGCACCTCGGTTGGAAAGTCACTCTACTCACGGAGAAAGCCGGCTTGCACTGCAGCGGCGACTGAAGCAGAGTGCTTCAGGCTGGAACACTTCGGTCTTTTGGAAACAGGCAGACGCTTATAGGCCTAACGAGAGCCTGCCTCGGTTGAGGCCGTTCGCTCCACGCGGAACACCCTGCGTAAACAAGTTGATTCAGGGAGGGGCCCATTGTGTACCTTGTGTGGTTTGCGGCTTGTTGAACCCCCAGGTTACGTTTACTGCCTGTCTGGCTTGAGATGCGGGCCTGAAGGCACAGGCCGTCTTTCCCGGTTCGAAAGTTCCCTCGGTCGGGCCTTGAATTACACGGAGAGACACCCTTTCTGACGGGCCTCTCGTCACGGTAGGCATGGCTCTGGCAAGCAAATGAGCTCCCCCTCGTAAAACATGGTGCGCCCAGGGCCTGGTTGGGAGCTCATGCTGCTACGCTCTAGACCTACCTGGAGACCGAACGTCAGCCCTTGCCTCGAGGAGAGTCGCTTTACTGCCCTGCTGAAGCGGAGGCGCGCAGCCCTTTCCAAGAGGCCTGCGTCGCGGTTCTGCTTTCTTTTCTAGGTAGTGCGCCTCTCAGGACACCCAGGCCCCTCGCGTTTGCACCCTATTCCCTGCAAGCCCACTGAATACCGGCAGGCTCCACTGGCCTGCTCAGCGGCATCCAGGCACCCAGTCACTCTGAGTATGCCGAGCGTAGGGCAACGCACAGCACACCTCCTTGGGGAGAGCTAGAGTTCCTCAGCACTGCAACAGCTACGGGGAAACTGTTCTCTCACGTCCTACTTGTCAAGGACCTCTGCCTCATTGCCCCTGTCTGAGCTGCACTGAGGCAAACAATCTGCTTCGCAGGCCTTCTAGGAACCCCTAGCCGAGGGCACCATTCCTATGGGAGAAAGTCAGCTTGCGTTCCTGCTGCCGCTAAAGTACAGTGCTTCCTCTTACACTGCCGGCCTTTCAGTAGAGGCTAAGGCCCGATCGAGCCTACCCAGAGGGTTCCTCAGGTCAGGGGGTTGGCTACAGGCAGAGCACCCTGTGAAGAAAAGTGGATTCAGGGAAGGAGCGAGTGTGTAGCTAGTGTCCCTGTGCACGTACTAGAAATCACAAGGGGGTGAACCACGTGGGCACTGAAAGCGGGGGTCTGAGGGCGGAAGCCTTGTAGTCCCATTTTGAAAGCTCCATTCGTGCTGCCTTGAAGCTACCTGAATAACACCGTTTGTGAGGGGCCTCTAGGCCCTGGGCGCAGGGCTCGGGAAAGAGAAGGCATTTTCTCTAAAGAATCAGGGTGCTTCCGGAGGCGTGTTGGCAGCTCCCCCTGTCAGGCCGTAGGACTACAGGGAACGGCCACTTGAGGGCATGCCTCGAGAAAGGCTTTGAGTCTCCCTGCAGGAACGGAGCATACAGCAAGCTCTCTGAGGTCTCAGTCACTGTAGTGCTTTACTGGAACGGTGCTGCCCTTTTCAGGACTCCTAGACGCTTCAGGTGTGCACCCTTTTCCCTGCGAAAACCCCCGCCCCCTGTGGGCATGCTGTGCCACACCCAGGCCCCTAGGCCCTTGAGAGAGGGGCCTACTGTGTACGCCGAGGTCAGGACGACACCCAGCGCTTTTAAATGGGACGGCTCCGATTCCTCGGCACGCCAACAGCATCAGGAACGCATTTCTAGCCAGTCCACCGTGCCCTGGAAGGTTTCCACATTGACCGTCTCTCGGCTGCACTGAGGAAATAGTCTGCTGAGAACGCCTTCTGGCACCTCGGTTGGAAAGTCACTCTACTCACGGAGACAGCCGGCTTGCACTGCAGCGGCGACTGAAGCAGAGTGCTTCAGGCTGGAACACTTCGGTCTTTTGGAAACAGGCAGACGCTTATAGGCCTAACGAGAGCCTGCCTCGGTTGAGGCCGTTCGCTCCACGCAGAACACCCTGCGTAAACAAGTTGATTCAGGGAGGGGCCCATTGTGTACCTTGTGTGGTTTGCGGCTTGTTGAACCCCCAGGTTACGTTTACTGCCTGTCTGGCTTGAGATGCGGGCCTGAAGGCACAGGCCGTCTTTCCCGGTTCGAAAGTTCCCTCGGTCGGGCCTTGAATTACACGGAGAGACACCCTTTCTGACGGGCCTCTCGTCACGGTAGGCATGGCTCTGGCAAGCAAATGAGCTCCCCCTCGTAAAACATGGTGCGCCCAGGGCCTGGTTGGGAGCTCATGCTGCTACGCTCTAGACCTACCTGGAGACCGAACGTCAGCCCTTGCCTCGAGGAGAGTCGCTTTACTGCCCTGCTGAAGCGGAGGCGCGCAGCCCTTTCCAAGAGGCCTGCGTCGCGGTTCTGCTTTCTTTTCTAGGTAGTGCGCCGCTCAGGACACCCAGGCCCCTCGCCTTTGCACCCTATTCCCTGCAAGCCCACTGAATACCGGCAGGCTCCACTGGCCTGCTCAGCGGCATCCAGGCACCCAGTCACTCTGAGTATGCCGAGCGTAGGGCAACGCACAGCACACCTCCTTGGGGAGAGCTAGAGTTCCTCAGCACTGCAACAGCTACGGGGAAACTGTTCTCTCACGTCCTACTTGTCAAGGACCTCTGCCTCATTGCCCCTGTCTGAGCTGCACTGAGGCAAACAATCTGCTTCGCGGGCCTTCTAGGAACCCCTAGCCGAGGGCACCATTCCTATGGGAGAAAGTCAGCTTGCGTTCCTGCTGCCACTAAAGTACAGTGTTTCCTCTTACACTGCCGGCCTTTAAGTAGAGGCTAAGGCCCGATCGAGCCTACCCAGAGGGTTCCTCGGGTCAGGGGGTTGGCTACAGGCAGAGCACCCTGTGAAGAAAAGTGGATTCAGGGAAGGAGCGAGTGTGTAGCTAGTGTCCCTGTGCACGTACTAGAAATCACAAGGGGGTGAACCACGTGGGCACTGAAAGCGGGGGTCTGAGGGCGGAAGCCTTGTAGTCCCATTTTGAAAGCTCCATTCGTGCTGCCTTGAAGCTACCTGAATAACACCGTTTGTGAGGGGCCTCTAGGCCCTGGGCGCAGGGCTCGGGAAAGAGAAGGCATTTTCTCTAAAGAATCAGGGTGCTTCCGGAGCCGTGTTGGCAGCTCCCCCTGTCAGGCCGTAGGACTACAGGGAACGGCCACTTGAGGGCATGCCTCGAGAAAGGCTTTGAGTCTCCCTGCAGGAACGGAGCATACAGCAAGCTCTCTGAGGTCTCAGTCACTGTAGTGCTTTACTGGAACGGTGCTGCCCTTTTCAGGACTCCTAGACGCTTCAGGTGTGCACCCTTTTCCCTGCGAAAACCCCCGGCCCCTGTGGGCATGCTGTGCCACACCCAGGCCCCTAGGCCCTTGAGAGAGGGGCCTACTGTGTACGCCGAGGTCAGGACGACACCCAGCGCTTTTAAATGGGACGGCTCCGATTCCTCGGCACACCAACAGCATCAGGAACGCATTTCTAGCCAGTCCACCGTGCCCTGGAAGGTTTCCACATTGACCGTCTCTCGGCTGCACTGAGGAAATAGTCTGCTGAGAACGCCTTCTGGCACCTCGGTTGGAAAGTCACTCTACTCACGGAGACAGCCGGCTTGCACTGCAGCGGCGACTGAAGCAGAGTGCTTCAGGCTGGAACACTTCGGTCTTTTGGAAACAGGCAGACGCTTATAGGCCTAACGAGAGCCTGCCTCGGTTGAGGCCGTTCGCTCCACGCGGAACACCCTGCGTAAACAAGTTGATTCAGGGAGGGGCCCATTGTGTACCTTGTGTGGTTTGCGGCTTGTTGAACCCCCAGGTTACGTTTACTGCCTGTCTGGCTTGAGATGCGGGCCTGAAGGCACAGGCCGTCTTTCCCGGTTCGAAAGTTCCCTCGGTCGGGCCTTGAATTACACGGAGAGACACCCTTTCTGACGGGCCTCTCGTCACGGTAGGCATGGCTCTGGCAAGCAAATGAGCTCCCCCTCGTAAAACATGGTGCGCCCAGGGCCTGGTTGGGAGCTCATGCTGCTACGCTCTAGACCTACCTGGAGACCGAACGTCAGCCCTTGCCTCGAGGAGAGTCGCTTTACTGCCCTGCTGAAGCGGAGGCGCGCAGCCCTTTCCAAGAGGCCTGCGTCGCGGTTCTGCTTTCTTTTCTAGGTAGTGCGCCTCTCAGGACACCCAGGCCCCTCGCGTTTGCACCCTATTCCCTGCAAGCCCACTGAATACCGGCAGGCTCCACTGGCCTGCTCAGCGGCATCCAGGCACCCAGTCACTCTGAGTATGCCGAGCGTAGGGCAACGCACAGCACACCTCCTTGGGGAGAGCTAGAGTTCCTCAGCACTGCAACAGCTACGGGGAAACTGTTCTCTCACGTCCTACTTGTCAAGGACCTCTGCCTCATTGCCCCTGTCTGAGCTGCACTGAGGCAAACAATCTGCTTCGCAGGCCTTCTAGGAACCCCTAGCCGAGGGCACCATTCCTATGGGAGAAAGTCAGCTTGCGTTCCTGCTGCCGCTAAAGTACAGTGCTTCCTCTTACACTGCCGGCCTTTCAGTAGAGGCTAAGGCCCGATCGAGCCTACCCAGAGGGTTCCTCAGGTCAGGGGGTTGGCTACAGGCAGAGCACCCTGTGAAGAAAAGTGGATTCAGGGAAGGAGCGAGTGTGTAGCTAGTGTCCCTGTGCACGTACTAGAAATCACAAGGGGGTGAACCACGTGGGCACTGAAAGCAGGGGTCTGAGGGCGGAAGCCTTGTAGTCCCATTTTGAAAGCTCCATTCGTGCTGCCTTGAAGCTACCTGAATAACACCGTTTGTGAGGGGCCTCTAGGCCCTGGGCGCAGGGCTCGGGAAAGAGAAGGCATTTTCTCTAAAGAATCAGGGTGCTTCCGGAGGCGTGTTGGCAGCTCCCCCTGTCAGGCCGTAGGACTACAGGGAACGGCCACTTGAGGGCATGCCTCGAGAAAGGCTTTGAGTCTCCCTGCAGGAACGGAGCATACAGCAAGCTCTCTGAGGTCTCAGTCACTGTAGTGCTTTACTGGAACGGTGCTGCCCTTTTCAGGACTCCTAGACGCTTCAGGTGTGCACCCTTTTCCCTGCGAAAACCCCCGCCCCCTGTGGGCATGCTGTGCCACACCCAGGCCCCTAGGCCCTTGAGAGAGGGGCCTACTGTGTACGCCGAGGTCAGGACGACACCCAGCGCTTTTAAATGGGACGGCTCCGATTCCTCGGCACGCCAACAGCATCAGGAACGCATTTCTAGCCAGTCCACCGTGCCCTGGAAGGTTTCCACATTGACCGTCTCTCGGCTGCACTGAGGAAATACTCTGCTGAGAACGCCTTCTGGCACCTCGGTTGGAAAGTCACTCTACTCACGGAGACAGCCGGCTTGCACTGCAGCGGCGACTGAAGCAGAGTGCTTCAGGCTGGAACACTTCGGTCTTTTGGAAACAGGCAGACGCTTATAGGCCTAACGAGAGCCTGCCTCGGTTGAGGCCGTTCGCTCCACGCAGAACACCCTGCGTAAACAAGTTGATTCAGGGAGGGGCCCATTGTGTACCTTGTGTGGTTTGCGGCTTGTTGAACCCCCAGGTTACGTTTACTGCCTGTCTGGCTTGAGATGCGGGCCTGAAGGCACAGGCCGTCTTTCCCGGTTCGAAAGTTCCCTCGGTCGGGCCTTGAATTACACGGAGAGACACCCTTTCTGACGGGCCTCTCGTCACGGTAGGCATGGCTCTGGCAAGCAAATGAGCTCCCCCTCGTAAAACATGGTGCGCCCAGGGCCTGGTTGGGAGCTCATGCTGCTACGCTCTAGACCTACCTGGAGACCGAACGTCAGCCCTTGCCTCGAGGAGAGTCGCTTTACTGCCCTGCTGAAGCGGAGGCGCGCAGCCCTTTCCAAGAGGCCTGCGTCGCGGTTCTGCTTTCTTTTCTAGGTAGTGCGCCGCTCAGGACACCCAGGCCCCTCGCCTTTGCACCCTATTCCCTGCAAGCCCACTGAATACCGGCAGGCTCCACTGGCCTGCTCAGCGGCATCCAGGCACCCAGTCACTCTGAGTATGCCGAGCGTAGGGCAACGCACAGCACACCTCCTTGGGGAGAGCTAGAGTTCCTCAGCACTGCAACAGCTACGGGGAAACTGTTCTCTCACGTCCTACTTGTCAAGGACCTCTGCCTCATTGCCCCTGTCTGAGCTGCACTGAGGCAAACAATCTGCTTCGCGGGCCTTCTAGGAACCCCTAGCCGAGGGCACCATTCCTATGGGAGAAAGTCAGCTTGCGTTCCTGCTGCCACTAAAGTACAGTGTTTCCTCTTACACTGCCGGCCTTTAAGTAGAGGCTAAGGCCCGATCGAGCCTACCCAGAGGGTTCCTCGGGTCAGGGGGTTGGCTACAGGCAGAGCACCCTGTGAAGAAAAGTGGATTCAGGGAAGGAGCGAGTGTGTAGCTAGTGTCCCTGTGCACGTACTAGAAATCACAAGGGGGTGAACCACGTGGGCACTGAAAGCGGGGGTCTGAGGGCGGAAGCCTTGTAGTCCCATTTTGAAAGCTCCATTCGTGCTGCCTTGAAGCTACCTGAATAACACCGTTTGTGAGGGGCCTCTAGGCCCTGGGCGCAGGGCTCGGGAAAGAGAAGGCATTTTCTCTAAAGAATCAGGGTGCTTCCGGAGCCGTGTTGGCAGCTCCCCCTGTCAGGCCGTAGGACTACAGGGAACGGCCACTTGAGGGCATGCCTCGAGAAAGGCTTTGAGTCTCCCTGCAGGAACGGAGCATACAGCAAGCTCTCTGAGGTCTCAGTCACTGTAGTGCTTTACTGGAACGGTGCTGCCCTTTTCAGGACTCCTAGACGCTTCAGGTGTGCACCCTTTTCCCTGCGAAAACCCCCGGCCCCTGTGGGCATGCTGTGCCACACCCAGGCCCCTAGGCCCTTGAGAGAGGGGCCTACTGTGTACGCCGAGGTCAGGACGACACCCAGCGCTTTTAAATGGGACGGCTCCGATTCCTCGGCACACCAACAGCATCAGGAACGCATTTCTAGCCAGTCCACCGTGCCCTGGAAGGTTTCCACATTGACCGTCTCTCGGCTGCACTGAGGAAATAGTCTGCTGAGAACGCCTTCTGGCACCTCGGTTGGAAAGTCACTCTACTCACGGAGACAGCCGGCTTGCACTGCAGCGGCGACTGAAGCAGAGTGCTTCAGGCTGGAACACTTCGGTCTTTTGGAAACAGGCAGACGCTTATAGGCCTAACGAGAGCCTGCCTCGGTTGAGGCCGTTCGCTCCACGCGGAACACCCTGCGTAAACAAGTTGATTCAGGGAGGGGCCCATTGTGTACCTTGTGTGGTTTGCGGCTTGTTGAACCCCCAGGTTACGTTTACTGCCTGTCTGGCTTGAGATGCGGGCCTGAAGGCACAGGCCGTCTTTCCCGGTTCGAAAGTTCCCTCGGTCGGGCCTTGAATTACACGGAGAGACACCCTTTCTGACGGGCCTCTCGTCACGGTAGGCATGGCTCTGGCAAGCAAATGAGCTCCCCCTCGTAAAACATGGTGCGCCCAGGGCCTGGTTGGGAGCTCATGCTGCTACGCTCTAGACCTACCTGGAGACCGAACGTCAGCCCTTGCCTCGAGGAGAGTCGCTTTACTGCCCTGCTGAAGCGGAGGCGCGCAGCCCTTTCCAAGAGGCCTGCGTCGCGGTTCTGCTTTCTTTTCTAGGTAGTGCGCCGCTCAGGACACCCAGGCCCCTCGCGTTTGCACCCTATTCCCTGCAAGCCCACTGAATACCGGCAGGCTCCACTGGCCTGCTCAGCGGCATCCAGGCCCGGAAGCCCTTCCCAGTCACTCTGTGTATGCCGAGCGTAGGGCAACGCACAGCACACCTCCTTGGGGAGAGCTAGAGTTCCTCAGCACTGCAACAGCTACGGGGAAACTGTTCTCTCACGTCCTACTTGTCAAGGACCTCTGCCTCATTGCCCCTGTCTGAGCTGCACTGAGGCAAACAATCTGCTTCGCGGGCCTTCTAGGAACCCCTAGCCGAGGGCACCATTCCTATGGGAGAAAGTCAGCTTGCGTTCCTGCTGCCACTAAAGTACAGTGCTTCCTCTTACACTGCCGGCCTTTCAGTAGAGGCTAAGGCCCGATCGAGCCTACCCAGAGGGTTCCTCGGGTCAGGGGTTTGGCTACAGGCAGAGCACCCTGTGAAGAAAAGTGGATTCAGGGAAGGAGCGAGTGTGTAGCTAGTGTCCCTGTGCACGTACTAGAAATCACAAGGGGGTGAACCACGTGGGCACTGAAAGCGGGGGTCTGAGGGCGGAAGCCTTGTAGTCCCATTTTGAAAGCTCCATTCGTGCTGCCTTGAAGCTACCTGAATAACACCGTTTGTGAGGGGCCTCTAGGCCCTGGGCGCAGGGCTCGGGAAAGAGAAGGCATTTTCTCTAAAGAATCAGGGTGCTTCCGGAGCCGTGTTGGCAGCTCCCCCTGTCAGGCCGTAGGACTACAGGGAACGGCCACTTGAGGGCATGCCTCGAGAAAGGCTTTGAGTCTCCCTGCAGGAACGGAGCATACAGCAAGCTCTCTGAGGTCTCAGTCACTGTAGTGCTTTACTGGAACGGTGCTGCCCTTTTCAGGACTCCTAGACGCTTCAGGTGTGCACCCTTTTCCCTGCGAAAACCCCCGGCCCCTGTGGGCATGCTGTGCCACACCCAGGCCCCTAGGCCCTTGAGAGAGGGGCCTACTGTGTATGCCGAGGTCAGGACGACACCCAGCGCTTTTAAATGGGACGGCTCCGATTCCTCGGCACGCCAACAGCATCAGGCCCGCATTTCTAGCCAGTCCACCGTGCCCTGGAAGGTTTCCACATTGACCGTCCCTCGGCTGCACTGAGGAAATAGTCTGCTGAGAACGCCTTCTGTCACCTCGGTTGGAAAGTCACTCTACTCACGGAGGAAGCCGGCTTGCACTGCAGCGGCGACTGAAGCAGAGTGCTTCAGGCTGGAACACTTCGGTCTTTTGGAAACAGGCAGACGCTTATAGGCCTAACGAGAGCCTGCCTCGGTTGAGGCCGTTCGCTCCACGCAGAACACCCTGCGTAAACAAGTTGATTCAGGGAGGGGCCCATTGTGTACCTTGTGTGGTTTGCGGCTTGTTGAACCCCCAGGTTACGTTTACTGCCTGTCTGGCTTGAAATGCGGGCCTGAAGGCACAGGCCGTCTTTCCCGGTTCGAAAGTTCCCTCGGTCGGGCCTTGAATTACACGGAGAGACACCCTTTCTGACGGGCCTCTCGTCACGGTAGGCATGGCTCTGGCAAGCAAATGAGCTCCCCCTCGTAAAACATGGTGCGCCCAGGGCCTGGTTGGGAGCTCATGCTGCTACGCTCTAGACCTACCTGGAGACCGAACGTCAGCCCTTGCCTCGAGGAGAGTCGCTTTACTGCCCTGCTGAAGCGGAGGCGCGCAGCCCTTTCCAAGAGGCCTGCGTCGCGGTTCTGCTTTCTTTTCTAGGTAGTGCGCCTCTCAGGACACCCAGGCCCCTCGCGTTTGCACCCTATTCCCTGCAAGCCCACTGAATACCGGCAGGCTCCACTGGCCTGCTCAGCGGCATCCAGGCACCCAGTCACTCTGAGTATGCCGAGCGTAGGGCAACGCACAGCACACCTCCTTGGGGAGAGCTAGAGTTCCTCAGCACTGCAACAGCTACGGGGAAACTGTTCTCTCACGTCCTACTTGTCAAGGACCTCTGCCTCATTGCCCCTGTCTGAGCTGCACTGAGGCAAACAATCTGCTTCGCGGGCCTTCTAGGAACCCCTAGCCGAGGGCACCATTCCTATGGGAGAAAGTCAGCTTGCGTTCCTGCTGCCACTAAAGTACAGTGCTTCCTCTTACACTGCCGGCCTTTCAGTAGAGGCTAAGGCCCGATCGAGCCTACCCAGAGGGTTCCTCGGGTCAGGGGGTTGGCTACAGGCAGAGCACCCTGTGAAGAAAAGTGGATTCAGGGAAGGAGCGAGTGTGTAGCTAGTGTCCCTGTGCACGTACTAGAAATCACAAGGGGGTGAACCACGTGGGCACCGAAAGTGGGGGTCTGAGGGCGGAAGCCTTGTAGTCCCATTTTGAAAGCTCCATTCGTGCTGCCTTGAAGCTACCTGAATAACACCGTTTGTGAGGGGCCTCTAGGCCCTGGGCGCAGGGCTCGGGAAAGAGAAGGCATTTTCTCTAAAGAATCAGGGTGCTTCCGGAGGCGTGTTGGCAGCTCCCCCTGTCAGGCCGTAGGACTACAGGGAACGGCCACTTGAGGGCATGCCTCGAGAAAGGCTTTGAGTCTCCCTGCAGGAACGGAGCATACAGCAAGCTCTCTGAGGTCTCAGTCACTGTAGTGCTTTACTGGAACGGTGCTGCCCTTTTCAGGACTCCTAGACGCTTCAGGTGTGCACCCTTTTCCCTGCGAAAACCCCCGGCCCCTGTGGGCATGCTGTGCCACACCCAGGCCCCTAGGCCCTTGAGAGAGGGGCCTACTGTGTATGCCGAGGTCAGGACGACACCCAGCGCTTTTAAATGGGACGGCTCCGATTCCTCGGCACGCCAACAGCATCAGGAACGCATTTCTAGCCAGTCCACCGTGCCCTGGAAGGTTTCCACATTGACCGTCTCTCGGCTGCACTGAGGAAATAGTCTGCTGAGAACGCCTTCTGGCACCTCGGTTGGAAAGTCACTCTACTCACGGAGAAAGCCGGCTTGCACTGCAGCGGCGACTGAAGCAGAGTGCTTCAGGCTGGAACACTTCGGTCTTTTGGAAACAGGCAGACGCTTATAGGCCTAACGAGAGCCTGCCTCGGTTGAGGCCGTTCGCTCCACGCAGAACACCCTGCGTAAACAAGTTGATTCAGGGAGGGGCCCATTGTGTACCTTGTGTGGTTTGCGGCTTGTTGAACCCCCAGGTTACGTTTACTGCCTGTCTGGCTTGAGATGCGGGCCTGAAGGCACAGGCCGTCTTTCCCGGTTCGAAAGTTCCCTCGGTCGGGCCTTGAATTACACGGAGAGACACCCTTTCTGACGGGCCTCTCGTCACGGTAGGCATGGCTCTGGCAAGCAAATGAGCTCCCCCTCGTAAAACATGGTGCGCCCAGGGCCTGGTTGGGAGCTCATGCTGCTACGCTCTAGACCTACCTGGAGACCGAACGTCAGCCCTTGCCTCGAGGAGAGTCGCTTTACTGCCCTGCTGAAGCGGAGGCGCGCAGCCCTTTCCAAGAGGCCTGCGTCGCGGTTCTGCTTTCTTTTCTAGGTAGTGCGCCGCTCAGGACACCCAGGCCCCTCGCGTTTGCACCCTATTCCCTGCAAGCCCACTGAATACCGGCAGGCTCCACTGGCCTGCTCAGCGGCATCCAGGCCCGGAAGCCCTTCCCAGTCACTCTGTGTATGCCGAGCGTAGGGCAACGCACAGCACACCTCCTTGGGGAGAGCTAGAGTTCCTCAGCACTGCAACAGCTACGGGGAAACTGTTCTCTCACGTCCTACTTGTCAAGGACCTCTGCCTCATTGCCCCTGTCTGAGCTGCACTGAGGCAAACAATCTGCTTCGCGGGCCTTCTAGGAACCCCTAGCCGAGGGCACCATTCCTATGGGAGAAAGTCAGCTTGCGTTCCTGCTGCCACTAAAGTACAGTGCTTCCTCTTACACTGCCGGCCTTTCAGTAGAGGCTAAGGCCCGATCGAGCCTACCCAGAGGGTTCCTCGGGTCAGGGGGTTGGCTACAGGCAGAGCACCCTGTGAAGAAAAGTGGATTCAGGGAAGGAGAGAGTGTGTAGCTAGTGTCCCTGTGCACGTACTAGAAATCACAAGGGGGTGAACCACGTGGGCACTGAAAGCGGGGGTCTGAGGGCGGAAGCCTTGTAGTCCCATTTTGAAAGCTCCATTCGTGCTGCCTTGAAGCTACCTGAATAACACCGTTTGTGAGGGGCCTCTAGGCCCTGGGAGCAGGGCTCGGGAAAGAGAAGGCATTTTCTCTAAAGAATCAGGGTGCTTCCGGAGCCGTGTTGGCAGCTCCCCCTGTCAGGCCGTAGGACTACAGGGAACGGCCACTTGAGGGCATGCCTCGAGAAAGGCTTTGAGTCTCCCTGCAGGAACGGAGCATACAGCAAGCTCTCTGAGGTCTCAGTCACTGTAGTGCTTTACTGGAAAGGTGCTGCCCTTTTCAGGACTCCTAGACGCTTCAGGTGTGCACCCTTTTCCCTGCGAAAACCCCCGGCCCCTGTGGGCATGCTGTGCCACACCCAGGCCCCTAGGCCCTTGAGAGAGGGGCCTACTGTGTATGCCGAGGTCAGGACGACACCCAGCGCTTTTAAATGGGACGGCTCCGATTCCTCGGCACGCCAACAGCATCAGGAACGCATTTCTAGCCAGTCCACCGTGCCCTGGAAGGTTTCCACATTGACCGTCTATCGGCTGCACTGAGGAAATAGTCTGCTGAGAACGCCTTCTGGCACCTCGGTTGGAAAGTCACTCTACTCACGGAGAAAGCCGGCTTGCACTGCAGCGGCGACTGAAGCAGAGTGCTTCAGGCTGGAACACTTCGGTCTTTTGGAAACAGGCAGACGCTTATAGGCCTAACGAGAGCCTGCCTCGGTTGAGGCCGTTCGCTCCACGCAGAACACCCTGCGTAAACAAGTTGATTCAGGGAGGGGCCCATTGTGTACCTTGTGTGGTTTGCGGCTTGTTGAACCCCCAGGTTACGTTTACTGCCTGTCTGGCTTGAAATGCGGGCCTGAAGGCACAGGCCGTCTTTCCCGGTTCGAAAGTTCCCTCGGTCGGGCCTTGAATTACACGGAGACACCCTTTCTGACGGGCCTCTCGTCACGGTAGGCATGGCTCTGGCAAGCAAATGAGCTCCCCCTCGTAAAACATGGTGCGCCCAGGGCCTGGTTGGGAGCTCATGCTGCTATGCTCTAGACCTACCTGGAGACCGAACGTCAGCCCTTGCCTCGAGGAGAGTCGCTTTACTGCCCTGCTGAAGCGGAGGCGCGCAGCCCTTTCCAAGAGGCCTGCGTCGCGGTTCTGCTTTCTTTTCTAGGTAGTGCGCCGCTCAGGACACCCAGGCCCCTCGCGTTTGCACCCTATTCCCTGCAAGCCCACTGAATACCGGCAGGCTCCGCTGGCCTGCTCAGCGGCATCCAGGCCCGGAAGACCTTCCCAGTCACTCTGTGTATGCCGAGCGTAGGGCAACGCACAGCACACCTCCTTGGGGAGAGCTAGAGTTCCTCAGCACTGCAACAGCTACGGGGAAACTGTTCTCTCACGTCCTACTTGTCAAGGACCTCTGCCTCATTGCCCCTGTCTGAGCTGCACTGAGGCAAACAATCTGCTTCGCGGGCCTTCTAGGAACCCCTAGCCGAGGGCACCATTCCTATGGGAGAAAGTCAGCTTGCGTTCCTGCTGCCACTAAAGTACAGTGTTTCCTCTTACACTGCCGGCCTTTAAGTAGAGGCTAAGGCCCGATCGAGCCTACCCAGAGGGTTCCTCGGGTCAGGGGGTTGGCTACAGGCAGAGCACCATGTGAAGAAAAGTGGATTCAGGGAAGGAGCGAGTGTGTAGCTAGTGTCCCTGTGCACGTACTAGAAATCACAAGGGGGTGAACCACGTGGGCACTGAAAGCGGGGGTCTGAGGGCGGAAGCCTTGTAGTCCCATTTTGAAAGCTCCATTCGTGCTGCCTTGAAGCTACCTGAATAACACCGTTTGTGAGGGGCCTCTAGGCCCTGGGCGCAGGGCTCGGGAAAGAGAAGGCATTTTCTCTAAAGAATCAGGGTGCTTCCGGAGGCGTGTTGGCAGCTCCCCCTGTCAGGCCGTAGGACTACAGGGAACGGCCACTTGAGGGCATGCCTCGAGAAAGGCTTTGAGTCTCCCTGCAGGAACGGAGCATACAGCAAGCTCTCTGAGGTCTCAGTCACTGTAGTGCTTTACTGGAACGGTGCTGCCCTTTTCAGGACTCCTAGACGCTTCAGGTGTGCACCCTTTTCCCTGCGAAAACCCCCGGCCCCTGTGGGCGTGCTGTGCCACACCCAGGCCCTAGGCCCTTGAGAGAGGGGCCTAATGTGTATGCCGAGGTCAGGACGACACCCAGCGCTTTTAAATGGGACGGCTCCGATTCCTCGGCACGCCAACAGCATCAGGAACGCATTTCTAGCCAGTCCACCGTGCCCTGGAAGGTTTCCACATTGACCGTCTCTCAGCTGCACTGAGGAAATAGTCTGCTGAGAACGCCTTCTGGCACCTCGGTTGGAAAGTCACTCTACTCACGGAGAAAGCCGGCTTGCACTGCAGCGGCGACTGAAGCAGAGTGCTTCAGGCTGGAACACTTCGGTCTTTTGGAAACAGGCAGACGCTTATAGGCCTAACGAGAGCCTGCCTCGGTTGAGGCCGTTCGCTCCACGCAGAACACCCTGCGTAAACAAGTTGATTCAGGGAGGGGCCCATTGTGTACCTTGTGTGGTTTGCGGCTTGTTGAACCCCCAGGTTACGTTTACTGCCTGTCTGGCTTGAGATGCGGGCCTGAAGGCACAGGCCGTCTTTCCCGGTTCGAAAGTTCCCTCGGTCGGGCCTTGAATTACACGGAGAGACACCCTTTCTGACGGGCCTCTCGTCACGGTAGGCATGGCTCTGGCAAGCAAATGAGCTCCCCCTCGTAAAACATGGTGCGCCCAGGGCCTGGTTGGGAGCTCATGCTGCTACGCTCTAGACCTACCTGGAGACCGAACGTCAGCCCTTGCCTCGAGGAGAGTCGCTTTACTGCCCTGCTGAAGCGGAGGCGCGCAGCCCTTTCCAAGAGGCCTGCGTCGCGGTTCTGCTTTCTTTTCTAGGTAGTGCGCCGCTCAGGACACCCAGGCCCCTCGCGTTTGCACCCTATTCCCTGCAAGCCCACTGAATACCGGCAGGCTCCACTGGCCTGCTCAGCGGCATCCAGGCCCGGAAGCCCTTCCCAGTCACTCTGTGTATGCCGAGCGTAGGGCAACGCACAGCACACCTCCTTGGGGAGAGCTAGAGTTCCTCAGCACTGCAACAGCTACGGGGAAACTGTTCTCTCACGTCCTACTTGTCAAGGACCTCTGCCTCATTGCCCCTGTCTGAGCTGCACTGAGGCAAACAATCTGCTTCGCGGGCCTTCTAGGAACCCCTAGCCGAGGGCACCATTCCTATGGGAGAAAGTCAGCTTGCGTTCCTGCTGCCACTAAAGTACAGTGCTTCCTCTTACACTGCCGGCCTTTCAGTAGAGGCTAAGGCCCGATCGAGCCTACCCAGAGGGTTCCTCGGGTCAGGGGGTTGGCTACAGGCAGAGCACCCTGTGAAGAAAAGTGGATTCAGGGAAGGAGAGAGTGTGTAGCTAGTGTCCCTGTGCACGTACTAGAAATCACAAGGGGGTGAACCACGTGGGCACTGAAAGCGGGGGTCTGAGGGCGGAAGCCTTGTAGTCCCATTTTGAAAGCTCCATTCGTGCTGCCTTGAAGCTACCTGAATAACACCGTTTGTGAGGGGCCTCTAGGCCCTGGGAGCAGGGCTCGGGAAAGAGAAGGCATTTTCTCTAAAGAATCAGGGTGCTTCCGGAGCCGTGTTGGCAGCTCCCCCTGTCAGGCCGTAGGACTACAGGGAACGGCCACTTGAGGGCATGCCTCGAGAAAGGCTTTGAGTCTCCCTGCAGGAACGGAGCATACAGCAAGCTCTCTGAGGTCTCAGTCACTGTAGTGCTTTACTGGAAAGGTGCTGCCCTTTTCAGGACTCCTAGACGCTTCAGGTGTGCACCCTTTTCCCTGCGAAAACCCCCGGCCCCTGTGGGCATGCTGTGCCACACCCAGGCCCCTAGGCCCTTGAGAGAGGGGCCTACTGTGTATGCCGAGGTCAGGACGACACCCAGCGCTTTTAAATGGGACGGCTCCGATTCCTCGGCACGCCAACAGCATCAGGAACGCATTTCTAGCCAGTCCACCGTGCCCTGGAAGGTTTCCACATTGACCGTCTATCGGCTGCACTGAGGAAATAGTCTGCTGAGAACGCCTTCTGGCACCTCGGTTGGAAAGTCACTCTACTCACGGAGAAAGCCGGCTTGCACTGCAGCGGCGACTGAAGCAGAGTGCTTCAGGCTGGAACACTTCGGTCTTTTGGAAACAGGCAGACGCTTATAGGCCTAACGAGAGCCTGCCTCGGTTGAGGCCGTTCGCTCCACGCAGAACACCCTGCGTAAACAAGTTGATTCAGGGAGGGGCCCATTGTGTACCTTGTGTGGTTTGCGGCTTGTTGAACCCCCAGGTTACGTTTACTGCCTGTCTGGCTTGAAATGCGGGCCTGAAGGCACAGGCCGTCTTTCCCGGTTCGAAAGTTCCCTCGGTCGGGCCTTGAATTACACGGAGACACCCTTTCTGACGGGCCTCTCGTCACGGTAGGCATGGCTCTGGCAAGCAAATGAGCTCCCCCTCGTAAAACATGGTGCGCCCAGGGCCTGGTTGGGAGCTCATGCTGCTATGCTCTAGACCTACCTGGAGACCGAACGTCAGCCCTTGCCTCGAGGAGAGTCGCTTTACTGCCCTGCTGAAGCGGAGGCGCGCAGCCCTTTCCAAGAGGCCTGCGTCGCGGTTCTGCTTTCTTTTCTAGGTAGTGCGCCGCTCAGGACACCCAGGCCCCTCGCGTTTGCACCCTATTCCCTGCAAGCCCACTGAATACCGGCAGGCTCCGCTGGCCTGCTCAGCGGCATCCAGGCCCGGAAGACCTTCCCAGTCACTCTGTGTATGCCGAGCGTAGGGCAACGCACAGCACACCTCCTTGGGGAGAGCTAGAGTTCCTCAGCACTGCAACAGCTACGGGGAAACTGTTCTCTCACGTCCTACTTGTCAAGGACCTCTGCCTCATTGCCCCTGTCTGAGCTGCACTGAGGCAAACAATCTGCTTCGCGGGCCTTCTAGGAACCCCTAGCCGAGGGCACCATT
This sequence comes from Hyperoodon ampullatus, assembly GCF_949752795.1. NCBI lineage: Eukaryota > Metazoa > Chordata > Mammalia > Artiodactyla > Ziphiidae > Hyperoodon > Hyperoodon ampullatus. The sequence goes on from NW_027640422.1 coordinate 119,189, forward strand.
CCTATGGGAGAAAGTCAGCTTGCGTTCCTGCTGCCACTAAAGTACAGTGTTTCCTCTTACACTGCCGGCCTTTAAGTAGAGGCTAAGGCCCGATCGAGCCTACCCAGAGGGTTCCTCGGGTCAGGGGGTTGGCTACAGGCAGAGCACCATGTGAAGAAAAGTGGATTCAGGGAAGGAGCGAGTGTGTAGCTAGTGTCCCTGTGCACGTACTAGAAATCACAAGGGGGTGAACCACGTGGGCACTGAAAGCGGGGGTCTGAGGGCGGAAGCCTTGTAGTCCCATTTTGAAAGCTCCATTCGTGCTGCCTTGAAGCTACCTGAATAACACCGTTTGTGAGGGGCCTCTAGGCCCTGGGCGCAGGGCTCGGGAAAGAGAAGGCATTTTCTCTAAAGAATCAGGGTGCTTCCGGAGGCGTGTTGGCAGCTCCCCCTGTCAGGCCGTAGGACTACAGGGAACGGCCACTTGAGGGCATGCCTCGAGAAAGGCTTTGAGTCTCCCTGCAGGAACGGAGCATACAGCAAGCTCTCTGAGGTCTCAGTCACTGTAGTGCTTTACTGGAACGGTGCTGCCCTTTTCAGGACTCCTAGACGCTTCAGGTGTGCACCCTTTTCCCTGCGAAAACCCCCGGCCCCTGTGGGCGTGCTGTGCCACACCCAGGCCCTAGGCCCTTGAGAGAGGGGCCTAATGTGTATGCCGAGGTCAGGACGACACCCAGCGCTTTTAAATGGGACGGCTCCGATTCCTCGGCACGCCAACAGCATCAGGAACGCATTTCTAGCCAGTCCACCGTGCCCTGGAAGGTTTCCACATTGACCGTCTCTCAGCTGCACTGAGGAAATAGTCTGCTGAGAACGCCTTCTGGCACCTCGGTTGGAAAGTCACTCTACTCACGGAGAAAGCCGGCTTGCACTGCAGCGGCGACTGAAGCAGAGTGCTTCAGGCTGGAACACTTCGGTCTTTTGGAAACAGGCAGACGCTTATAGGCCTAACGAGAGCCTGCCTCGGTTGAGGCCGTTCGCTCCACGCAGAACACCCTGCGTAAACAAGTTGATTCAGGGAGGGGCCCATTGTGTACCTTGTGTGGTTTGCGGCTTGTTGAACCCCCAGGTTACGTTTACTGCCTGTCTGGCTTGAAATGCGGGCCTGAAGGCACAGGCCGTCTTTCCCGGTTCGAAAGTTCCCTCGGTCGGGCCTTGAATTACACGGAGAGACACCCTTTCTGACGGGCCTCTCGTCACGGTAGGCATGGCTCTGGCAAGCAAATGAGCTCCCCCTCGTAAAACATGGTGCGCCCAGGGCCTGGTTGGGAGCTCATGCTGCTACGCTCTAGACCTACCTGGAGACCGAACGTCAGCCCTTGCCTCGAGGAGAGTCGCTTTACTGCCCTGCTGAAGCGGAGGCGCGCAGCCCTTTCCAAGAGGCCTGCGTCGCGGTTCTGCTTTCTTTTCTAGGTAGTGCACCGCTCAGGACACCCAGGCCCCTCGCGTTTGCACCCTATTCCCTGCAAGCCCACTGAATACCGGCAGGCTCCACTGGCCTGCTCAGCGGCATCCAGGCCCGGAAGCCCTTCCCAGTCACTCTGTGTATGGCGAGCGTAGGGCAACGCACAGCACACCTCCTTGGGGAGAGCTAGAGTTCCTCAGCACTGCAACAGCTACGGGGAAACTGTTCTCTCACGTCCTACTTGTCAAGGACCTCTGCCTCATTGCCCCTGTCTGAGCTGCACTGAGGCAAACAATCTGCTTCGTGGCCCTTCTAGGAACCCCTAGCCGAGGGCACCATTCCTATGGGAGAAAGTCAGCTTGCGTTCCTGCTGCCACTAAAGTACAGTGCTTCCTCTTACACTGCCGGCCTTTCAGTAGAGGCTAAGGCCCGATCGAGCTTACCCAGAGGGTTCCTCGGGTCAGGGGGTTGGCTACAGGCAGAGCACCCTGTGAAGAAAAGTGGATTCAGGGAAGGAGCGAGTGTGTAGCTAGTGTCCCTGTGCACGTACTAGAAATCACAAGGGGGTGAACCACGTGGGCACCGAAAGCGGGGGTCTGAGGGCGGAAGCCTTGTAGTCCCATTTTGAAAGCTCCATTCGTGCTGCCTTGAAGCTACCTGAATAACACCGTTTGTGAGGGGCCTCTAGGCCCTGGGCGCAGGGCTCGGGAAAGAGAAGGCATTTTCTCTAAAGAATCAGGGTGCTTCCGGAGCCGTGTTGGCAGCTCCCCCTGTCAGGCCGTAGGACTACAGGGAACGGCCACTTGAGGGCATGCCTCGAGAAAGGCTTTGAGTCTCCCTGCAGGAACGGAGCATACAGCAAGCTCTCTGAGGTCTCAGTCACTGTAGTGCTTTACTGGAACGGTGCTGCCCTTTTCAGGACTCCTAGACGCTTCAGGGGTGCACCCTTTTCCCTGCGAAAACCCCCGGCCCCTGTGGGCATGCTGTGCCACACCCAGGCCCCTAGGCCCTTGAGAGAGGGGCCTACTGTTTTCGCCGAGGTCAGGACGACACCCAGCGCTTTTAAATGGGACGGCTCCGATTCCTCGGCACGCCAACAGCATCAGGCCCGCATTTCTAGCCAGTCCACCGTGCCCTGGAAGGTTTCCACATTGACCGTCTCTCGGCTGCACTGAGGAAATAGTCTGCTGAGAACGCCTTCTGGCACCTCGGTTGGAAAGTCACTCTACTCACGGAGAAAGCCGGCTTGCACTGCAGCGGCGACTGAAGCAGAGTGCTTCAGGCTGGAACACTTCGGTCTTTTGGAAACAGGCAGACGCTTATAGGCCTAACGAGAGCCTGCCTCGGTTGAGGCCGTTCGCTCCACGCAGAACACCCTGCGTAAACAAGTTGATTCAGGGAGGGGCCCATTGTGTACCTTGTGTGGTTTGCGGCTTGTTGAACCCCCAGGTTACGTTTACTGCCTGTCTGGCTTGAGATGCGGGCCTGAAGGCACAGGCCGTCTTTCCCGGTTCGAAAGTTCCCTCGGTCGGGCCTTGAATTACACGGAGAGACACCCTTTCTGACGGGCCTCTCGTCACGGTAGGCATGGCTCTGGCAAGCAAATGAGCTCCCCCTCGTAAAACATGGTGCGCCCAGGGCCTGGTTGGGAGCTCATGCTGCTACGCTCTAGACCTACCTGGAGACCGAACGTCAGCCCTTGCCTCGAGGAGAGTCGCTTTACTGCCCTGCTGAAGCGGAGGCGCGCAGCCCTTTCCAAGAGGCCTGCGTCGCGGTTCTGCTTTCTTTTCTAGGTAGTGCGCCGCTCAGGACACCCAGGCCCCTCGCGTTTGCACCCTATTCCCTGCAAGCCCACTGAATACCGGCAGGCTCCACTGGCCTGCTCAGCGGCATCCAGGCCCGGAAGCCCTTCCCAGTCACTCTGTGTATGCCGAGCGTAGGGCAACGCACAGCACACCTCCTTGGGGAGAGCTAGAGTTCCTCAGCACTGCAACAGCTACGGGGAAACTGTTCTCTCACGTCCTACTTGTCAAGGACCTCTGCCTCATTGCCCCTGTCTGAGCTGCACTGAGGCAAACAATCTGCTTCGCGGGCCTTCTAGGAACCCCTAGCCGAGGGCACCATTCCTATGGGAGAAAGTCAGCTTGCGTTCCTGCTGCCACTAAAGTACAGTGCTTCCTCTTACACTGCCGGCCTTTCAGTAGAGGCTAAGGCCCGATCGAGCCTACCCAGAGGGTTCCTCGGGTCAGGGGGTTGGCTACAGGCAGAGCACCCTGTGAAGAAAAGTGGATTCAGGGAAGGAGAGAGTGTGTAGCTAGTGTCCCTGTGCACGTACTAGAAATCACAAGGGGGTGAACCACGTGGGCACTGAAAGCGGGGGTCTGAGGGCGGAAGCCTTGTAGTCCCATTTTGAAAGCTCCATTCGTGCTGCCTTGAAGCTACCTGAATAACACCGTTTGTGAGGGGCCTCTAGGCCCTGGGAGCAGGGCTCGGGAAAGAGAAGGCATTTTCTCTAAAGAATCAGGGTGCTTCCGGAGCCGTGTTGGCAGCTCCCCCTGTCAGGCCGTAGGACTACAGGGAACGGCCACTTGAGGGCATGCCTCGAGAAAGGCTTTGAGTCTCCCTGCAGGAACGGAGCATACAGCAAGCTCTCTGAGGTCTCAGTCACTGTAGTGCTTTACTGGAAAGGTGCTGCCCTTTTCAGGACTCCTAGACGCTTCAGGTGTGCACCCTTTTCCCTGCGAAAACCCCCGGCCCCTGTGGGCATGCTGTGCCACACCCAGGCCCCTAGGCCCTTGAGAGAGGGGCCTACTGTGTATGCCGAGGTCAGGACGACACCCAGCGCTTTTAAATGGGACGGCTCCGATTCCTCGGCACGCCAACAGCATCAGGAACGCATTTCTAGCCAGTCCACCGTGCCCTGGAAGGTTTCCACATTGACCGTCTATCGGCTGCACTGAGGAAATAGTCTGCTGAGAACGCCTTCTGGCACCTCGGTTGGAAAGTCACTCTACTCACGGAGAAAGCCGGCTTGCACTGCAGCGGCGACTGAAGCAGAGTGCTTCAGGCTGGAACACTTCGGTCTTTTGGAAACAGGCAGACGCTTATAGGCCTAACGAGAGCCTGCCTCGGTTGAGGCCGTTCGCTCCACGCAGAACACCCTGCGTAAACAAGTTGATTCAGGGAGGGGCCCATTGTGTACCTTGTGTGGTTTGCGGCTTGTTGAACCCCCAGGTTACGTTTACTGCCTGTCTGGCTTGAAATGCGGGCCTGAAGGCACAGGCCGTCTTTCCCGGTTCGAAAGTTCCCTCGGTCGGGCCTTGAATTACACGGAGAGACACCCTTTCTGACGGGCCTCTCGTCACGGTAGGCATGGCTCTGGCAAGCAAATGAGCTCCCCCTCGTAAAACATGGTGCGCCCAGGGCCTGGTTGGGAGCTCATGCTGCTACGCTCTAGACCTACCTGGAGACCGAACGTCAGCCCTTGCCTCGAGGAGAGTCGCTTTACTGCCCTGCTGAAGCGGAGGCGCGCAGCCCTTTCCAAGAGGCCTGCGTCGCGGTTCTGCTTTCTTTTCTAGGTAGTGCGCCGCTCAGGACACCCAGGCCCCTCGCGTTTGCACCCTATTCCCTGCAAGCCCACTGAATACCGGCAGGCTCCGCTGGCCTGCTCAGCGGCATCCAGGCACCCAGTCACTCTGAGTATGCCGAGCGTAGGGCAACGCACAGCACACCTCCTTGGGGAGAGCTAGAGTTCCTCAGCACTGCAACAGCTACGGGGAAACTGTTCTCTCACGTCCTACTTGTCAAGGACCTCTGCCTCATTGCCCCTGTCTGAGCTGCACTGAGGCAAACAATCTGCTTCGCGGGCCTTCTAGGAACCCCTAGCCGAGGGCACCATTCCTATGGGAGAAAGTCAGCTTGCGTTCCTGCTGCCACTAAAGTACAGTGCTTCCTCTTACACTGCAGGCCTTTCAGTAGAGGCTAAGGCCCGATCGAGCCTACCCAGAGGGTTCCTCGGGTCAGGGGGTTGGCTACAGGCAGAGCACCCTGTGAAGAAAAGTGGATTCAGGGAAGGAGCGAGTGTGTAGCTAGTGTCCCTGTGCACGTACTAGAAATCACAAGGGGGTGAACCACGTGGGCACCGAAAGCGGGGGTCTGAGGGCGGAAGCCTTGTAGTCCCATTTTGAAAGCTCCATTCGTGCTGCCTTGAAGCTACCTGAATAACACCGTTTGTGAGGGGCCTCTAGGCCCTGGGCGCAGGGCTCGGGAAAGAGAAGGCATTTTCTCTAAAGAATCAGGGTGCTTCCGGAGGCGTGTTGGCAGCTCCCCCTGTCAGGCCGTAGGACTACAGGGAACGGCCACTTGAGGGCATGCCTCGAGAAAGGCTTTGAGTCTCCCTGCAGGAACGGAGCATACAGCAAGCTCTCTGAGGTCTCAGTCACTGTAGTGCTTTACTGGAACGGTGCTGCCCTTTTCAGGACTCCTAGACGCTTCAGGTGTGCACCCTTTTCCCTGCGAAAGCCCCCGGCCCCTGTGGGCATGCTGTGCCACACCCAGGCTCCTAGGCCCTTGAGAGAGGGGCCTACTGTGTACGCCGAGGTCAGGACGACACCCAGCGCTTTTAAATGGGACGGCTCCGATTCCTCGGCACGCCAACAGCATCAGGAACGCATTTCTAGCCAGTCCACCGTGCCCTGGAAGGTTTCCACATTGACCGTCTCTCGGCTGCACTGAGGAAATAGTCTGCTGAGAACGCCTTCTGGCACCTCGGTTGGAAAGTCACTCTACTCACGGAGACAGCCGGCTTGCACTGCAGCGGCGACTGAAGCAGAGTGCTTCAGGCTGGAACACTTCGGTCTTTTGGAAACAGGCAGACGCTTATAGGCCTAACGAGAGCCTGCCTCGGTTGAGGCCGTTCGCTCCACGCAGAACACCCTGCGTAAACAAGTTGATTCAGGGAGGGGCCCATTGTGTACCTTGTGTGGTTTGCGGCTTGTTGAATCCCAGGTTACGTTTACTGCCTGTCTGGCTTGAAATGCGGGCCTGAAGGCACAGGCCGTCTTTCCCGGTTCGAAAGTTCCCTCGGTCGGGCCTTGAATTACACGGAGAGACACCCTTTCTGACGGGCCTCTCGTCACGGTAGGCATGGCTCTGGCAAGCAAATGAGCTGCCCCTCGTAAAACATGGTGCGCCCAGGGCCTGGTTGGGAGCTCATGCTGCTACGCTCTAGACCTACCTGGAGACCGAACGTCAGCCCTTGCCTCGAGGAGAGTCGCTTTACTGCCCTGCTGAAGCGGAGGCGCGCAGCCCTTTCCAAGAGGCCTGCGTCGCGGTTCTGCTTTCTTTTCTAGGTAGTGCGCCGCTCAGGACACCCAGGCCCCTCGCGTTTGCCCCCTATTCCCTGCAAGCCCACTGAATACCGGCAGGCTCCACTGGCCTGCTCAGCGGCATCCAGGCCCGGAAGCCCTTCCCAGTCACTCTGTGTATGCCGAGCGTAGGGCAACGCACAGCACACCTCCTTGGGGAGAGCTAGAGTTCCTCAGCACTGCAACAGCTACGGGGAAACTGTTCTCTCACGTCCTACTTGTCAAGGACCTCTGCCTCATTGCCCCTGTCTGAGCTGCACTGAGGCAAACAATCTGCTTCGCGGGCCTTCTAGGAACCCCTAGCCGAGGGCACCATTCCTATGGGAGAAAGTCAGCTTGCGTTCCTGCTGCCACTAAAGTACAGTGCTTCCTCTTACACTGCCGGCCTTTCAGTAGAGGCTAAGGCCCGATCGAGCCTACCCAGAGGGTTCCTCGGGTCAGGGGGTTGGCTACAGGCAGAGCACCCTGTGAAGAAAAGTGGATTCAGGGAAGGAGCGAGTGTGTAGCTAGTGTCCCTGTGCACGTACTAGAAATCACAGGGGGGTGAACCACGTGGGCACTGAAAGCGGGGGTCTGAGGGCGGAAGCCTTGTAGTCCCATTTTGAAAGCTCCATTCGTGCTGCCTTGAAGCTACCTGAATAACACCGTTTGTGAGGGGCCTCTAGGCCCTGGGCGCAGGGCTCGGGAAAGAGAAGGCATTTTCTCTAAAGAATCAGGGTGCTTCCGGAGCCGTGTTGGCAGCTCCCCCTGTCAGGCCGTAGGACTACAGGGAACGGCCACTTGAGGGCATGCCTCGAGAAAGGCTTTGAGTCTCCCTGCAGGAACGGAGCATACAGCAAGCTCTCTGAGGTCTCAGTCACTGTAGTGCTTTACTGGAACGGTGCTGCCCTTTTCAGGACTCCTAGACGCTTCAGGTGTGCACCCTTTTCCCTGCGAAAACCCCCGGCCCCTGTGGGCATGCTGTGCCACACCCAGGCCCCTAGGCCCTTGAGAGAGGGGCCTACTGTGTACGCCGAGGTCAGGACGACACCCAGCGCTTTTAAATGGGACGGCTCCGATTCCTCGGCACGCCAACAGCATCAGGCCCGCATTTCTAGCCAGTCCACCGTGCCCTGGAAGGTTTCCACATTGACCGTCCCTCGGCTGCACTGAGGAAATAGTCTGCTGAGAACGCCTTCTGGCACCTCGGTTGGAAAGTCACTCTACTCACGGAGAAAGCCGGCTTGCACTGCAGCGGCGACTGAAGCAGAGTGCTTCAGGCTGGAACACTTCGGTCTTTTGGAAACAGGCAGACGCTTATAGGCCTAACGAGAGCCTGCCTCGGTTGAGGCCGTTCGCTCCACGCAGAACACCCTGCGTAAACAAGTTGATTCAGGGAGGGGCCCATTGTGTACCTTGTGTGGTTTGCGGCTTGTTGAACCCCCAGGTTACGTTTACTGCCTGTCTGGCTTGAGATGCGGGCCTGAAGGCACAGGCCGTCTTTCCCGGTTCGAAAGTTCCCTCGGTCGGGCCTTGAATTACACGGAGAGACACCCTTTCTGACGGGCCTCTCGTCACGGTAGGCATGGCTCTGGCAAGCAAATGAGCTCCCCCTCGTAAAACATGGTGCGCCCAGGGCCTGGTTGGGAGCTCATGCTGCTACGCTCTAGACCTACCTGGAGACCGAACGTCAGCCCTTGCCTCGAGGAGAGTCGCTTTACTGCCCTGCTGAAGCGGAGGCGCGCAGCCCTTTCCAAGAGGCCTGCGTCGCGGTTCTGCTTTCTTTTCTAGGTAGTGCGCCGCTCAGGACACCCAGGCCCCTCGCGTTTGCACCCTATTCCCTGCAAGCCCACTGAATACCGGCAGGCTCCACTGGCCTGCTCAGCGGCATCCAGGCACCCAGTCACTCTGTGTATGCCGAGCGTAGGGCAACGCACAGCACACCTCCTTGGGGAGAGCTAGAGTTCCTCAGCACTGCAACAGCTACGGGGAAACTGTTCTCTCACGTCCTACTTGTCAAGGACCTCTGCCTCATTGCCCCTGTCTGAGCTGCACTGAGGCAAACAATCTGCTTCGCGGGCCTTCTAGGAACCCCTAGCCGAGGGCACCATTCCTATGGGAGAAAGTCAGCTTGCGTTCCTGCTGCCGCTAAAGTACAGTGCTTCCTCTTACACTGCAGGCCTTTCAGTAGAGGCTAAGGCCCGATCGAGCCTACCCAGAGGGTTCCTCGGGTCAGGGGGTTGGCTACAGGCAGAGCACCCTGTGAAGAAAAGTGGATTCAGGGAAGGAGCGAGTGTGTAGCTAGTGTCCCTGTGCACGTACTAGAAATCACAAGGGGGTGAACCACGTGGGCACCGAAAGCGGGGGTCTGAGGGCGGAAGCCTTGTAGTCCCATTTTGAAAGCTCCATTCGTGCTGCCTTGAAGCTACCTGAATAACACCGTTTGTGAGGGGCCTCTAGGCCCTGGGCGCAGGGCTCGGGAAAGAGAAGGCATTTTCTCTAAAGAATCAGGGTGCTTCCGGAGGCGTGTTGGCAGCTCCCCCTGTCAGGCCGTAGGACTACAGGGAACGGCCACTTGAGGGCATGCCTCGAGAAAGGCTTTGAGTCTCCCTGCAGGAACGGAGCATACAGCAAGCTCTCTGAGGTCTCAGTCACTGTAGTGCTTTACTGGAACGGTGCTGCCCTTTTCAGGACTCCTAGACGCTTCAGGTGTGCACCCTTTTCCCTGCGAAAACCCCCGGCCCCTGTGGGCATGCTGTGCCACACCCAGGCTCCTAGGCCCTTGAGAGAGGGGCCTACTGTGTACGCCGAGGTCAGGACGACACCCAGCGCTTTTAAATGGGACGGCTCCGATTCCTCGGCACGCCAACAGCATCAGGAACGCATTTCTAGCCAGTCCACCGTGCCCTGGAAGGTTTCCACATTGACCGTCTCTCGGCTGCACTGAGGAAATAGTCTGCTGAGAACGCCTTCTGGCACCTCGGTTGGAAAGTCACTCTACTCACGGAGAAAGCCGGCTTGCACTGCAGCGGCGACTGAAGCAGAGTGCTTCAGGCTGGAACACTTCGGTCTTTTGGAAACAGGCAGACGCTTATAGGCCTAACGAGAGCCTGCCTCGGTTGAGGCCGTTCGCTCCACGCAGAACACCCTGCGTAAACAAGTTGATTCAGGGAGGGGCCCATTGTGTACCTTGTGTGGTTTGCGGCTTGTTGAACCCCCAGGTTACGTTTACTGCCTGTCTGGCTTGAGATGCGGGCCTGAAGGCACAGGCCGTCTTTCCCGGTTCGAAAGTTCCCTCGGTCGGGCCTTGAATTACACGGAGAGACACCCTTTCTGACGGGCCTCTCGTCACGGTAGGCATGGCTCTGGCAAGCAAATGAGCTCCCCCTCGTAAAACATGGTGCGCCCAGGGCCTGGTTGGGAGCTCATGCTGCTACGCTCTAGACCTACCTGGAGACCGAACGTCAGCCCTTGCCTCGAGGAGAGTCGCTTTACTGCCCTGCTGAAGCGGAGGCGCGCAGCCCTTTCCAAGAGGCCTGCGTCGCGGTTCTGCTTTCTTTTCTAGGTAGTGCGCCTCTCAGGACACCCAGGCCCCTCGCGTTTGCACCCTATTCCCTGCAAGCCCACTGAATACCGGCAGGCTCCACTGGCCTGCTCAGCGGCATCCAGGCACCCAGTCACTCTGAGTATGCCGAGCGTAGGGCAACGCACAGCACACCTCCTTGGGGAGAGCTAGAGTTCCTCAGCACTGCAACAGCTACGGGGAAACTGTTCTCTCACGTCCTACTTGTCAAGGACCTCTGCCTCATTGCCCCTGTCTGAGCTGCACTGAGGCAAACAATCTGCTTCGCGGGCCTTCTAGGAACCCCTAGCCGAGGGCACCATTCCTATGGGAGAAAGTCAGCTTGCGTTCCTGCTGCCACTAAAGTACAGTGTTTCCTCTTACACTGCCGGCCTTTAAGTAGAGGCTAAGGCCCGATCGAGCCTACCCAGAGGGTTCCTCGGGTCAGGGGGTTGGCTACAGGCAGAGCACCCTGTGAAGAAAAGTGGATTCAGGGAAGGAGCGAGTGTGTAGCTAGTGTCCCTGTGCACGTACTAGAAATCACAAGGGGGTGAACCACGTGGGCACTGAAAGCGGGGGTCTGAGGGCGGAAGCCTTGTAGTCCCATTTTGAAAGCTCCATTCGTGCTGCCTTGAAGCTACCTGAATAACACCGTTTGTGAGGGGCCTCTAGGCCCTGGGCGCAGGGCTCGGGAAAGAGAAGGCATTTTCTCTAAAGAATCAGGGTGCTTCCGGAGGCGTGTTGGCAGCTCCCCCTGTCAGGCCGTAGGACTACAGGGAACGGCCACTTGAGGGCATGCCTCGAGAAAGGCTTTGAGTCTCCCTGCAGGAACGGAGCATACAGCAAGCTCTCTGAGGTCTCAGTCACTGTAGTGCTTTACTGGAACGGTGCTGCCCTTTTCAGGACTCCTAGACGCTTCAGGTGTGCACCCTTTTCCCTGCGAAAACCCCCGGCCCCTGTGGGCATGCTGTGCCACACCCAGGCCCCTAGGCCCTTGAGAGAGGGGCCTACTGTGTATGCCGAGGTCAGGACGACACCCAGCGCTTTTAAATGGGACGGCTCCGATTCCTCGGCACGCCAACAGCATCAGGAACGCATTTCTAGCCAGTCCACCGTGCCCTGGAAGGTTTCCACATTGACCGTCTCTCAGCTGCACTGAGGAAATAGTCTGCTGAGAACGCCTTCTGGCACCTCGGTTGGAAAGTCACTCTACTCACGGAGAAAGCCGGCTTGCACTGCAGCGGCGACTGAAGCAGAGTGCTTCAGGCTGGAACACTTCGGTCTTTTGGAAACAGGCAGACGCTTATAGGCCTAACGAGAGCCTGCCTCGGTTGAGGCCGTTCGCTCCACGCAGAACACCCTGCGTAAACAAGTTGATTCAGGGAGGGGCCCATTGTGTACCTTGTGTGGTTTGCGGCTTGTTGAACCCCCAGGTTACGTTTACTGCCTGTCTGGCTTGAGATGCGGGCCTGAAGGCACAGGCCGTCTTTCCCGGTTCGAAAGTTCCCTCGGTCGGGCCTTGAATTACACGGAGAGACACCCTTTCTGACGGGCCTCTCGTCACGGTAGGCATGGCTCTGGCAAGCAAATGAGCTCCCCCTCGTAAAACATGGTGCGCCCAGGGCCTGGTTGGGAGCTCATGCTGCTACGCTCTAGACCTACCTGGAGACCGAACGTCAGCCCTTGCCTCGAGGAGAGTCGCTTTACTGCCCTGCTGAAGCGGAGGCGCGCAGCCCTTTCCAAGAGGCCTGCGTCGCGGTTCTGCTTTCTTTTCTAGGTAGTGCGCCGCTCAGGACACCCAGGCCCCTCGCGTTTGCACCCTATTCCCTGCAAGCCCACTGAATACCGGCAGGCTCCACTGGCCTGCTCAGCGGCATCCAGGCCCGGAAGCCCTTCCCAGTCACTCTGTGTATGCCGAGCGTAGGGCAACGCACAGCACACCTCCTTGGGGAGAGCTAGAGTTCCTCAGCACTGCAACAGCTACGGGGAAACTGTTCTCTCACGTCCTACTTGTCAAGGACCTCTGCCTCATTGCCCCTGTCTGAGCTGCACTGAGGCAAACAATCTGCTTCGCGGGCCTTCTAGGAACCCCTAGCCGAGGGCACCATTCCTATGGGAGAAAGTCAGCTTGCGTTCCTGCTGCCACTAAAGTACAGTGCTTCCTCTTACACTGCCGGCCTTTCAGTAGAGGCTAAGGCCCGATCGAGCCTACCCAGAGGGTTCCTCGGGTCAGGGGGTTGGCTACAGGCAGAGCACCCTGTGAAGAAAAGTGGATTCAGGGAAGGAGCGAGTGTGTAGCTAGTGTCCCTGTGCACGTACTAGAAATCACAAGGGGGTGAACCACGTGGGCACTGAAAGCGGGGGTCTGAGGGCGGAAGCCTTGTAGTCCCATTTTGAAAGCTCCATTCGTGCTGCCTTGAAGCTACCTGAATAACACCGTTTGTGAGGGGCCTCTAGGCCCTGGGCGCAGGGCTCGGGAAAGAGAAGGCATTTTCTCTAAAGAATCAGGGTGCTTCCGGAGCCGTGTTGGCAGCTCCCCCTGTCAGGCCGTAGGACTACAGGGAACGGCCACTTGAGGGCATGCCTCGAGAAAGGCTTTGAGTCTCCCTGCAGGAACGGAGCATACAGCAAGCTCTCTGAGGTCTCAGTCACTGTAGTGCTTTACTGGAACGGTGCTGCCCTTTTCAGGACTCCTAGACGCTTCAGGTGTGCACCCTTTTCCCTGCGAAAACCCCCGGCCCCTGTGGGCATGCTGTGCCACACCCAGGCCCCTAGGCCCTTGAGAGAGGGGCCTACTGTGTACGCCGAGGTCAGGACGACACCCAGCGCTTTTAAATGGGACGGCTCCGATTCCTCGGCACGCCAACAGCATCAGGCCCGCATTTCTAGCCAGTCCACCGTGCCCTGGAAGGTTTCCACATTGACCGTCCCTCGGCTGCACTGAGGAAATAGTCTGCTGAGAACGCCTTCTGTCACCTCGGTTGGAAAGTCACTCTACTCACGGAGACAGCCGGCTTGCACTGCAGCGGCGACTGAAGCAGAGTGCTTCAGGCTGGAACACTTCGGTCTTTTGGAAACAGGCAGACGCTTATAGGCCTAACGAGAGCCTGCCTCGGTTGAGGCCGTTCGCTCCACGCAGAACACCCTGCGTAAACAAGTTGATTCAGGGAGGGGCCCATTGTGTACCTTGTGTGGTTTGCGGCTTGTTGAATCCCAGGTTACGTTTACTGCCTGTCTGGCTTGAAATGCGGGCCTGAAGGCACAGGCCGTCTTTCCCGGTTCGAAAGTTCCCTCGGTCGGGCCTTGAATTACACGGAGAGACACCCTTTCTGACGGGCCTCTCGTCACGGTAGGCATGGCTCTGGCAAGCAAATGAGCTGCCCCTCGTAAAACATGGTGCGCCCAGGGCCTGGTTGGGAGCTCATGCTGCTACGCTCTAGACCTACCTGGAGACCGAACGTCAGCCCTTGCCTCGAGGAGAGTCGCTTTACTGCCCTGCTGAAGCGGAGGCGCGCAGCCCTTTCCAAGAGGCCTGCGTCGCGGTTCTGCTTTCTTTTCTAGGTAGTGCGCCGCTCAGGACACCCAGGCCCCTCGCGTTTGCCCCCTATTCCCTGCAAGCCCACTGAATACCGGCAGGCTCCACTGGCCTGCTCAGCGGCATCCAGGCCCGGAAGCCCTTCCCAGTCACTCTGTGTATGCCGAGCGTAGGGCAACGCACAGCACACCTCCTTGGGGAGAGCTAGAGTTCCTCAGCACTGCAACAGCTACGGGGAAACTGTTCTCTCACGTCCTACTTGTCAAGGACCTCTGCCTCATTGCCCCTGTCTGAGCTGCACTGAGGCAAACAATCTGCTTCGCGGGCCTTCTAGGAACCCCTAGCCGAGGGCACCATTCCTATGGGAGAAAGTCAGCTTGCGTTCCTGCTGCCACTAAAGTACAGTGCTTCCTCTTACACTGCCGGCCTTTCAGTAGAGGCTAAGGCCCGATCGAGCCTACCCAGAGGGTTCCTCGGGTCAGGGGGTTGGCTACAGGCAGAGCACCCTGTGAAGAAAAGTGGATTCAGGGAAGGAGCGAGTGTGTAGCTAGTGTCCCTGTGCACGTACTAGAAATCACAGGGGGGTGAACCACGTGGGCACTGAAAGCGGGGGTCTGAGGGCGGAAGCCTTGTAGTCCCATTTTGAAAGCTCCATTCGTGCTGCCTTGAAGCTACCTGAATAACACCGTTTGTGAGGGGCCTCTAGGCCCTGGGCGCAGGGCTCGGGAAAGAGAAGGCATTTTCTCTAAAGAATCAGGGTGCTTCCGGAGCCGTGTTGGCAGCTCCCCCTGTCAGGCCGTAGGACTACAGGGAACGGCCACTTGAGGGCATGCCTCGAGAAAGGCTTTGAGTCTCCCTGCAGGAACGGAGCATACAGCAAGCTCTCTGAGGTCTCAGTCACTGTAGTGCTTTACTGGAACGGTGCTGCCCTTTTCAGGACTCCTAGACGCTTCAGGTGTGCACCCTTTTCCCTGCGAAAACCCCCGGCCCCTGTGGGCATGCTGTGCCACACCCAGGCCCCTAGGCCCTTGAGAGAGGGGCCTACTGTGTACGCCGAGGTCAGGACGACACCCAGCGCTTTTAAATGGGACGGCTCCGATTCCTCGGCACGCCAACAGCATCAGGCCCGCATTTCTAGCCAGTCCACCGTGCCCTGGAAGGTTTCCACATTGACCGTCCCTCGGCTGCACTGAGGAAATAGTCTGCTGAGAACGCCTTCTGGCACCTCGGTTGGAAAGTCACTCTACTCACGGAGAAAGCCGGCTTGCACTGCAGCGGCGACTGAAGCAGAGTGCTTCAGGCTGGAACACTTCGGTCTTTTGGAAACAGGCAGACGCTTATAGGCCTAACGAGAGCCTGCCTCGGTTGAGGCCGTTCGCTCCACGCAGAACACCCTGCGTAAACAAGTTGATTCAGGGAGGGGCCCATTGTGTACCTTGTGTGGTTTGCGGCTTGTTGAACCCCCAGGTTACGTTTACTGCCTGTCTGGCTTGAGATGCGGGCCTGAAGGCACAGGCCGTCTTTCCCGGTTCGAAAGTTCCCTCGGTCGGGCCTTGAATTACACGGAGAGACACCCTTTCTGACGGGCCTCTCGTCACGGTAGGCATGGCTCTGGCAAGCAAATGAGCTCCCCCTCGTAAAACATGGTGCGCCCAGGGCCTGGTTGGGAGCTCATGCTGCTACGCTCTAGACCTACCTGGAGACCGAACGTCAGCCCTTGCCTCGAGGAGAGTCGCTTTACTGCCCTGCTGAAGCGGAGGCGCGCAGCCCTTTCCAAGAGGCCTGCGTCGCGGTTCTGCTTTCTTTTCTAGGTAGTGCGCCGCTCAGGACACCCAGGCCCCTCGCGTTTGCACCCTATTCCCTGCAAGCCCACTGAATACCGGCAGGCTCCACTGGCCTGCTCAGCGGCATCCAGGCACCCAGTCACTCTGTGTATGCCGAGCGTAGGGCAACGCACAGCACACCTCCTTGGGGAGAGCTAGAGTTCCTCAGCACTGCAACAGCTACGGGGAAACTGTTCTCTCACGTCCTACTTGTCAAGGACCTCTGCCTCATTGCCCCTGTCTGAGCTGCACTGAGGCAAACAATCTGCTTCGCGGGCCTTCTAGGAACCCCTAGCCGAGGGCACCATTCCTATGGGAGAAAGTCAGCTTGCGTTCCTGCTGCCGCTAAAGTACAGTGCTTCCTCTTACACTGCAGGCCTTTCAGTAGAGGCTAAGGCCCGATCGAGCCTACCCAGAGGGTTCCTCGGGTCAGGGGGTTGGCTACAGGCAGAGCACCCTGTGAAGAAAAGTGGATTCAGGGAAGGAGCGAGTGTGTAGCTAGTGTCCCTGTGCACGTACTAGAAATCACAAGGGGGTGAACCACGTGGGCACCGAAAGCGGGGGTCTGAGGGCGGAAGCCTTGTAGTCCCATTTTGAAAGCTCCATTCGTGCTGCCTTGAAGCTACCTGAATAACACCGTTTGTGAGGGGCCTCTAGGCCCTGGGCGCAGGGCTCGGGAAAGAGAAGGCATTTTCTCTAAAGAATCAGGGTGCTTCCGGAGGCGTGTTGGCAGCTCCCCCTGTCAGGCCGTAGGACTACAGGGAACGGCCACTTGAGGGCATGCCTCGAGAAAGGCTTTGAGTCTCCCTGCAGGAACGGAGCATACAGCAAGCTCTCTGAGGTCTCAGTCACTGTAGTGCTTTACTGGAACGGTGCTGCCCTTTTCAGGACTCCTAGACGCTTCAGGTGTGCACCCTTTTCCCTGCGAAAACCCCCGGCCCCTGTGGGCATGCTGTGCCACACCCAGGCTCCTAGGCCCTTGAGAGAGGGGCCTACTGTGTACGCCGAGGTCAGGACGACACCCAGCGCTTTTAAATGGGACGGCTCCGATTCCTCGGCACGCCAACAGCATCAGGAACGCATTTCTAGCCAGTCCACCGTGCCCTGGAAGGTTTCCACATTGACCGTCTCTCGGCTGCACTGAGGAAATAGTCTGCTGAGAACGCCTTCTGGCACCTCGGTTGGAAAGTCACTCTACTCACGGAGAAAGCCGGCTTGCACTGCAGCGGCGACTGAAGCAGAGTGCTTCAGGCTGGAACACTTCGGTCTTTTGGAAACAGGCAGACGCTTATAGGCCTAACGAGAGCCTGCCTCGGTTGAGGCCGTTCGCTCCACGCAGAACACCCTGCGTAAACAAGTTGATTCAGGGAGGGGCCCATTGTGTACCTTGTGTGGTTTGCGGCTTGTTGAACCCCCAGGTTACGTTTACTGCCTGTCTGGCTTGAGATGCGGGCCTGAAGGCACAGGCCGTCTTTCCCGGTTCGAAAGTTCCCTCGGTCGGGCCTTGAATTACACGGAGAGACACCCTTTCTGACGGGCCTCTCGTCACGGTAGGCATGGCTCTGGCAAGCAAATGAGCTCCCCCTCGTAAAACATGGTGCGCCCAGGGCCTGGTTGGGAGCTCATGCTGCTACGCTCTAGACCTACCTGGAGACCGAACGTCAGCCCTTGCCTCGAGGAGAGTCGCTTTACTGCCCTGCTGAAGCGGAGGCGCGCAGCCCTTTCCAAGAGGCCTGCGTCGCGGTTCTGCTTTCTTTTCTAGGTAGTGCGCCTCTCAGGACACCCAGGCCCCTCGCGTTTGCACCCTATTCCCTGCAAGCCCACTGAATACCGGCAGGCTCCACTGGCCTGCTCAGCGGCATCCAGGCACCCAGTCACTCTGAGTATGCCGAGCGTAGGGCAACGCACAGCACACCTCCTTGGGGAGAGCTAGAGTTCCTCAGCACTGCAACAGCTACGGGGAAACTGTTCTCTCACGTCCTACTTGTCAAGGACCTCTGCCTCATTGCCCCTGTCTGAGCTGCACTGAGGCAAACAATCTGCTTCGCGGGCCTTCTAGGAACCCCTAGCCGAGGGCACCATTCCTATGGGAGAAAGTCAGCTTGCGTTCCTGCTGCCACTAAAGTACAGTGTTTCCTCTTACACTGCCGGCCTTTAAGTAGAGGCTAAGGCCCGATCGAGCCTACCCAGAGGGTTCCTCGGGTCAGGGGGTTGGCTACAGGCAGAGCACCCTGTGAAGAAAAGTGGATTCAGGGAAGGAGCGAGTGTGTAGCTAGTGTCCCTGTGCACGTACTAGAAATCACAAGGGGGTGAACCACGTGGGCACTGAAAGCGGGGGTCTGAGGGCGGAAGCCTTGTAGTCCCATTTTGAAAGCTCCATTCGTGCTGCCTTGAAGCTACCTGAATAACACCGTTTGTGAGGGGCCTCTAGGCCCTGGGCGCAGGGCTCGGGAAAGAGAAGGCATTTTCTCTAAAGAATCAGGGTGCTTCCGGAGGCGTGTTGGCAGCTCCCCCTGTCAGGCCGTAGGACTACAGGGAACGGCCACTTGAGGGCATGCCTCGAGAAAGGCTTTGAGTCTCCCTGCAGGAACGGAGCATACAGCAAGCTCTCTGAGGTCTCAGTCACTGTAGTGCTTTACTGGAACGGTGCTGCCCTTTTCAGGACTCCTAGACGCTTCAGGTGTGCACCCTTTTCCCTGCGAAAACCCCCGGCCCCTGTGGGCATGCTGTGCCACACCCAGGCCCCTAGGCCCTTGAGAGAGGGGCCTACTGTGTATGCCGAGGTCAGGACGACACCCAGCGCTTTTAAATGGGACGGCTCCGATTCCTCGGCACGCCAACAGCATCAGGAACGCATTTCTAGCCAGTCCACCGTGCCCTGGAAGGTTTCCACATTGACCGTCTCTCAGCTGCACTGAGGAAATAGTCTGCTGAGAACGCCTTCTGGCACCTCGGTTGGAAAGTCACTCTACTCACGGAGAAAGCCGGCTTGCACTGCAGCGGCGACTGAAGCAGAGTGCTTCAGGCTGGAACACTTCGGTCTTTTGGAAACAGGCAGACGCTTATAGGCCTAACGAGAGCCTGCCTCGGTTGAGGCCGTTCGCTCCACGCAGAACACCCTGCGTAAACAAGTTGATTCAGGGAGGGGCCCATTGTGTACCTTGTGTGGTTTGCGGCTTGTTGAACCCCCAGGTTACGTTTACTGCCTGTCTGGCTTGAGATGCGGGCCTGAAGGCACAGGCCGTCTTTCCCGGTTCGAAAGTTCCCTCGGTCGGGCCTTGAATTACACGGAGAGACACCCTTTCTGACGGGCCTCTCGTCACGGTAGGCATGGCTCTGGCAAGCAAATGAGCTCCCCCTCGTAAAACATGGTGCGCCCAGGGCCTGGTTGGGAGCTCATGCTGCTACGCTCTAGACCTACCTGGAGACCGAACGTCAGCCCTTGCCTCGAGGAGAGTCGCTTTACTGCCCTGCTGAAGCGGAGGCGCGCAGCCCTTTCCAAGAGGCCTGCGTCGCGGTTCTGCTTTCTTTTCTAGGTAGTGCGCCGCTCAGGACACCCAGGCCCCTCGCGTTTGCACCCTATTCCCTGCAAGCCCACTGAATACCGGCAGGCTCCACTGGCCTGCTCAGCGGCATCCAGGCCCGGAAGCCCTTCCCAGTCACTCTGTGTATGCCGAGCGTAGGGCAACGCACAGCACACCTCCTTGGGGAGAGCTAGAGTTCCTCAGCACTGCAACAGCTACGGGGAAACTGTTCTCTCACGTCCTACTTGTCAAGGACCTCTGCCTCATTGCCCCTGTCTGAGCTGCACTGAGGCAAACAATCTGCTTCGCGGGCCTTCTAGGAACCCCTAGCCGAGGGCACCATTCCTATGGGAGAAAGTCAGCTTGCGTTCCTGCTGCCACTAAAGTACAGTGCTTCCTCTTACACTGCCGGCCTTTCAGTAGAGGCTAAGGCCCGATCGAGCCTACCCAGAGGGTTCCTCGGGTCAGGGGGTTGGCTACAGGCAGAGCACCCTGTGAAGAAAAGTGGATTCAGGGAAGGAGCGAGTGTGTAGCTAGTGTCCCTGTGCACGTACTAGAAATCACAAGGGGGTGAACCACGTGGGCACTGAAAGCGGGGGTCTGAGGGCGGAAGCCTTGTAGTCCCATTTTGAAAGCTCCATTCGTGCTGCCTTGAAGCTACCTGAATAACACCGTTTGTGAGGGGCCTCTAGGCCCTGGGCGCAGGGCTCGGGAAAGAGAAGGCATTTTCTCTAAAGAATCAGGGTGCTTCCGGAGCCGTGTTGGCAGCTCCCCCTGTCAGGCCGTAGGACTACAGGGAACGGCCACTTGAGGGCATGCCTCGAGAAAGGCTTTGAGTCTCCCTGCAGGAACGGAGCATACAGCAAGCTCTCTGAGGTCTCAGTCACTGTAGTGCTTTACTGGAACGGTGCTGCCCTTTTCAGGACTCCTAGACGCTTCAGGTGTGCACCCTTTTCCCTGCGAAAACCCCCGGCCCCTGTGGGCATGCTGTGCCACACCCAGGCCCCTAGGCCCTTGAGAGAGGGGCCTACTGTGTACGCCGAGGTCAGGACGACACCCAGCGCTTTTAAATGGGACGGCTCCGATTCCTCGGCACGCCAACAGCATCAGGCCCGCATTTCTAGCCAGTCCACCGTGCCCTGGAAGGTTTCCACATTGACCGTCCCTCGGCTGCACTGAGGAAATAGTCTGCTGAGAACGCCTTCTGTCACCTCGGTTGGAAAGTCACTCTACTCACGGAGACAGCCGGCTTGCACTGCAGCGGCGACTGAAGCAGAGTGCTTCAGGCTGGAACACTTCGGTCTTTTGGAAACAGGCAGACGCTTATAGGCCTAACGAGAGCCTGCCTCGGTTGAGGCCGTTCGCTCCACGCAGAACACCCTGCGTAAACAAGTTGATTCAGGGAGGGCCCCATTGTGTACCTTGTGTGGTTTGCGGCTTGTTGAACCCCCAGGTTACGTTTACTGCCTGTCTGGCTTGAAATGCGGGCCTGAAGGCACAGGCCGTCTTTCCCGGTTCGAAAGTTCCCTCGGTCGGGCCTTGAATTACACGGAGAGACACCCTTTCTGACGGGCCTCTCGTCACGGTAGGCATGGCTCTGGCAAGCAAATGAGCTCCCCCTCGTAAAACATGGTGCGCCCAGGGCCTGGTTGGGAGCTCATGCTGCTACGCTCTAGACCTACCTGGAGACCGAACGTCAGCCCTTGCCTCGAGGAGAGTCGCTTTACTGCCCTGCTGAAGCGGAGGCGCGCAGCCCTTTCCAAGAGGCCTGCGTCGCGGTTCTGCTTTCTTTTCTAGGTAGTGCGCCTCTCAGGACACCCAGGCCCCTCGCGTTTGCACCCTATTCCCTGCAAGCCCACTGAATACCGGCAGGCTCCACTGGCCTGCTCAGCGGCATCCAGGCACCCAGTCACTCTGAGTATGCCGAGCGTAGGGCAACGCACAGCACACCTCCTTGGGGAGAGCTAGAGTTCCTCAGCACTGCAACAGCTACGGGGAAACTGTTCTCTCACGTCCTACTTGTCAAGGACCTCTGCCTCATTGCCCCTGTCTGAGCTGCACTGAGGCAAACAATCTGCTTCGCGGGCCTTCTAGGAACCCCTAGCCGAGGGCACCATTCCTATGGGAGAAAGTCAGCTTGCGTTCCTGCTGCCACTAAAGTACAGTGTTTCCTCTTACACTGCCGGCCTTTAAGTAGAGGCTAAGGCCCGATCGAGCCTACCCAGAGGGTTCCTCGGGTCAGGGGGTTGGCTACAGGCAGAGCACCCTGTGAAGAAAAGTGGATTCAGGGAAGGAGCGAGTGTGTAGCTAGTGTCCCTGTGCACGTACTAGAAATCACAAGGGGGTGAACCACGTGGGCACTGAAAGCGGGGGTCTGAGGGCGGAAGCCTTGTAGTCCCATTTTGAAAGCTCCATTCGTGCTGCCTTGAAGCTACCTGAATAACACCGTTTGTGAGGGGCCTCTAGGCCCTGGGCGCAGGGCTCGGGAAAGAGAAGGCATTTTCTCTAAAGAATCAGGGTGCTTCCGGAGGCGTGTTGGCAGCTCCCCCTGTCAGGCCGTAGGACTACAGGGAACGGCCACTTGAGGGCATGCCTCGAGAAATGCTTTGAGTCTCCCTGCAGGAACGGAGCATACAGCAAGCTCTCTGAGGTCTCAGTCACTGTAGTGCTTTACTGGAACGGTGCTGCCCTTTTCAGGACTCCTAGACGCTTCAGGTGTGCACCCTTTTCCCTGCGAAAACCCCCGGCCCCTGTGGGCATGCTGTGCCACACCCAGGCCCCTAGGCCCTTGAGAGAGGGGCCTAATGTGTATGCCGAGGTCAGGACGACACCCAGCGCTTTTAAATGGGACGGCTCCGATTCCTCGGCACGCCAACAGCATCAGGAACGCATTTCTAGCCAGTCCACCGTGCCCTGGAAGGTTTCCACATTGACCGTCTCTCAGCTGCACTGAGGAAATAGTCTGCTGAGAACGCCTTCTGGCACCTCGGTTGGAAAGTCACTCTACTCACGGAGAAAGCCGGCTTGCACTGCAGCGGCGACTGAAGCAGAGTGCTTCAGGCTGGAACACTTCGGTCTTTTGGAAACAGGCAGACGCTTATAGGCCTAACGAGAGCCTGCCTCGGTTGAGGCCGTTCGCTCCACGCAGAACACCCTGCGTAAACAAGTTGATTCAGGGAGGGGCCCATTGTGTACCTTGTGTGGTTTGCGGCTTGTTGAACCCCCAGGTTACGTTTACTGCCTGTCTGGCTTGAGATGCGGGCCTGAAGGCACAGGCCGTCTTTCCCGGTTCGAAAGTTCCCTCGGTCGGGCCTTGAATTACACGGAGAGACACCCTTTCTGACGGGCCTCTCGTCACGGTAGGCATGGCTCTGGCAAGCAAATGAGCTCCCCCTCGTAAAACATGGTGCGCCCAGGGCCTGGTTGGGAGCTCATGCTGCTACGCTCTAGACCTACCTGGAGACCGAACGTCAGCCCTTGCCTCGAGGAGAGTCGCTTTACTGCCCTGCTGAAGCGGAGGCGCGCAGCCCTTTCCAAGAGGCCTGCGTCGCGGTTCTGCTTTCTTTTCTAGGTAGTGCGCCGCTCAGGACACCCAGGCCCCTCGCGTTTGCACCCTATTCCCTGCAAGCCCACTGAATACCGGCAGGCTCCACTGGCCTGCTCAGCGGCATCCAGGCCCGGAAGCCCTTCCCAGTCACTCTGTGTATGCCGAGCGTAGGGCAACGCACAGCACACCTCCTTGGGGAGAGCTAGAGTTCCTCAGCACTGCAACAGCTACGGGGAAACTGTTCTCTCACGTCCTACTTGTCAAGGACCTCTGCCTCATTGCCCCTGTCTGAGCTGCACTGAGGCAAACAATCTGCTTCGCGGGCCTTCTAGGAACCCCTAGCCGAGGGCACCATTCCTATGGGAGAAAGTCAGCTTGCGTTCCTGCTGCCGCTAAAGTACAGTGCTTCCTCTTACACTGCCGGCCTTTCAGTAGAGGCTAAGGCCCGATCGAGCCTACCCAGAGGGTTCCTCGGGTCAGGGGGTTGGCTACAGGCAGAGCACCCTGTGAAGAAAAGTGGATTCAGGGAAGGAGCGAGTGTGTAGCTAGTGTCCCTGTGCACGTACTAGAAATCACAAGGGGGTGAACCACGTGGGCACTGAAAGCGGGGGTCTGAGGGCGGAAGCCTTGTAGTCCCATTTTGAAAGCTCCATTCGTGCTGCCTTGAAGCTACCTGAATAACACCGTTTGTGAGGGGCCTCTAGGCCCTGGGCGCAGGGCTCGGGAAAGAGAAGGCATTTTCTCTAAAGAATCAGGGTGCTTCCGGAGGCGTGTTGGCAGCTCCCCCTGTCAGGCCGTAGGACTACAGGGAACGGCCACTTGAGGGCATGCCTCGAGAAAGGCTTTGAGTCTCCCTGCAGGAACGGAGCATACAGCAAGCTCTCTGAGGTCTCAGTCACTGTAGTGCTTTACTGGAACGGTGCTGCCCTTTTCAGGACTCCTAGACGCTTCAGGTGTGCACCCTTTTCCCTGCGAAAACCCCCGGCCCCTGTGGGCATGCTGTGCCACACCCAGGCCCCTAGGCCCTTGAGAGAGGGGCCTACTGTGTACGCCGAGGTCAGGACGACACCCAGCGCTTTTAAATGGGACGGCTCCGATTCCTCGGCACGCCAACAGCATCAGGCCCGCATTTCTAGCCAGTCCACCGTGCCCTGGAAGGTTTCCACATTGACCGTCCCTCGGCTGCACTGAGGAAATAGTCTGCTGAGAACGCCTTCTGTCACCTCGGTTGGAAAGTCACTCTACTCACGGAGACAGCCGGCTTGCACTGCAGCGGCGACTGAAGCAGAGTGCTTCAGGCTGGAACACTTCGGTCTTTTGGAAACAGGCAGACGCTTATAGGCCTAACGAGAGCCTGCCTCGGTTGAGGCCGTTCGCTCCACGCAGAACACCCTGCGTAAACAAGTTGATTCAGGGAGGGCCCCATTGTGTACCTTGTGTGGTTTGCGGCTTGTTGAACCCCCAGGTTACGTTTACTGCCTGTCTGGCTTGAAATGCGGGCCTGAAGGCACAGGCCGTCTTTCCCGGTTCGAAAGTTCCCTCGGTCGGGCCTTGAATTACACGGAGAGACACCCTTTCTGACGGGCCTCTCGTCACGGTAGGCATGGCTCTGGCAAGCAAATGAGCTCCCCCTCGTAAAACATGGTGCGCCCAGGGCCTGGTTGGGAGCTCATGCTGCTACGCTCTAGACCTACCTGGAGACCGAACGTCAGCCCTTGCCTCGAGGAGAGTCGCTTTACTGCCCTGCTGAAGCGGAGGCGCGCAGCCCTTTCCAAGAGGCCTGCGTCGCGGTTCTGCTTTCTTTTCTAGGTAGTGCGCCTCTCAGGACACCCAGGCCCCTCGCGTTTGCACCCTATTCCCTGCAAGCCCACTGAATACCGGCAGGCTCCACTGGCCTGCTCAGCGGCATCCAGGCACCCAGTCACTCTGAGTATGCCGAGCGTAGGGCAACGCACAGCACACCTCCTTGGGGAGAGCTAGAGTTCCTCAGCACTGCAACAGCTACGGGGAAACTGTTCTCTCACGTCCTACTTGTCAAGGACCTCTGCCTCATTGCCCCTGTCTGAGCTGCACTGAGGCAAACAATCTGCTTCGCGGGCCTTCTAGGAACCCCTAGCCGAGGGCACCATTCCTATGGGAGAAAGTCAGCTTGCGTTCCTGCTGCCACTAAAGTACAGTGTTTCCTCTTACACTGCCGGCCTTTAAGTAGAGGCTAAGGCCCGATCGAGCCTACCCAGAGGGTTCCTCGGGTCAGGGGGTTGGCTACAGGCAGAGCACCCTGTGAAGAAAAGTGGATTCAGGGAAGGAGCGAGTGTGTAGCTAGTGTCCCTGTGCACGTACTAGAAATCACAAGGGGGTGAACCACGTGGGCACTGAAAGCGGGGGTCTGAGGGCGGAAGCCTTGTAGTCCCATTTTGAAAGCTCCATTCGTGCTGCCTTGAAGCTACCTGAATAACACCGTTTGTGAGGGGCCTCTAGGCCCTGGGCGCAGGGCTCGGGAAAGAGAAGGCATTTTCTCTAAAGAATCAGGGTGCTTCCGGAGGCGTGTTGGCAGCTCCCCCTGTCAGGCCGTAGGACTACAGGGAACGGCCACTTGAGGGCATGCCTCGAGAAAGGCTTTGAGTCTCCCTGCAGGAACGGAGCATACAGCAAGCTCTCTGAGGTCTCAGTCACTGTAGTGCTTTACTGGAACGGTGCTGCCCTTTTCAGGACTCCTAGACGCTTCAGGTGTGCACCCTTTTCCCTGCGAAAACCCCCGGCCCCTGTGGGCATGCTGTGCCACACCCAGGCCCCTAGGCCCTTGAGAGAGGGGCCTAATGTGTATGCCGAGGTCAGGACGACACCCAGCGCTTTTAAATGGGACGGCTCCGATTCCTCGGCACGCCAACAGCATCAGGAACGCATTTCTAGCCAGTCCACCGTGCCCTGGAAGGTTTCCACATTGACCGTCTCTCAGCTGCACTGAGGAAATAGTCTGCTGAGAACGCCTTCTGGCACCTCGGTTGGAAAGTCACTCTACTCACGGAGAAAGCCGGCTTGCACTGCAGCGGCGACTGAAGCAGAGTGCTTCAGGCTGGAACACTTCGGTCTTTTGGAAACAGGCAGACGCTTATAGGCCTAACGAGAGCCTGCCTCGGTTGAGGCCGTTCGCTCCACGCAGAACACCCTGCGTAAACAAGTTGATTCAGGGAGGGGCCCATTGTGTACCTTGTGTGGTTTGCGGCTTGTTGAACCCCCAGGTTACGTTTACTGCCTGTCTGGCTTGAGATGCGGGCCTGAAGGCACAGGCCGTCTTTCCCGGTTCGAAAGTTCCCTCGGTCGGGCCTTGAATTACACGGAGAGACACCCTTTCTGACGGGCCTCTCGTCACGGTAGGCATGGCTCTGGCAAGCAAATGAGCTCCCCCTCGTAAAACATGGTGCGCCCAGGGCCTGGTTGGGAGCTCATGCTGCTACGCTCTAGACCTACCTGGAGACCGAACGTCAGCCCTTGCCTCGAGGAGAGTCGCTTTACTGCCCTGCTGAAGCGGAGGCGCGCAGCCCTTTCCAAGAGGCCTGCGTCGCGGTTCTGCTTTCTTTTCTAGGTAGTGCGCCGCTCAGGACACCCAGGCCCCTCGCGTTTGCACCCTATTCCCTGCAAGCCCACTGAATACCGGCAGGCTCCACTGGCCTGCTCAGCGGCATCCAGGCCCGGAAGCCCTTCCCAGTCACTCTGTGTATGCCGAGCGTAGGGCAACGCACAGCACACCTCCTTGGGGAGAGCTAGAGTTCCTCAGCACTGCAACAGCTACGGGGAAACTGTTCTCTCACGTCCTACTTGTCAAGGACCTCTGCCTCATTGCCCCTGTCTGAGCTGCACTGAGGCAAACAATCTGCTTCGCGGGCCTTCTAGGAACCCCTAGCCGAGGGCACCATTCCTATGGGAGAAAGTCAGCTTGCGTTCCTGCTGCCGCTAAAGTACAGTGCTTCCTCTTACACTGCCGGCCTTTCAGTAGAGGCTAAGGCCCGATCGAGCCTACCCAGAGGGTTCCTCGGGTCAGGGGGTTGGCTACAGGCAGAGCACCCTGTGAAGAAAAGTGGATTCAGGGAAGGAGCGAGTGTGTAGCTAGTGTCCCTGTGCACGTACTAGAAATCACAAGGGGGTGAACCACGTGGGCACTGAAAGCGGGGGTCTGAGGGCGGAAGCCTTGTAGTCCCATTTTGAAAGCTCCATTCGTGCTGCCTTGAAGCTACCTGAATAACACCGTTTGTGAGGGGCCTCTAGGCCCTGGGCGCAGGGCTCGGGAAAGAGAAGGCATTTTCTCTAAAGAATCAGGGTGCTTCCGGAGGCGTGTTGGCAGCTCCCCCTGTCAGGCCGTAGGACTACAGGGAACGGCCACTTGAGGGCATGCCTCGAGAAAGGCTTTGAGTCTCCCTGCAGGAACGGAGCATACAGCAAGCTCTCTGAGGTCTCAGTCACTGTAGTGCTTTAGTGGAACGGTGCTGCCCTTTTCAGGACTCCTAGACGCTTCAGGTGTGCACCCTTTTCCCTGCGAAAACCCCCGGCCCCTGTGGGCATGCTGTGCCACACCCAGGCCCCTAGGCCCTTGAGAGAGGGGCCTACTGTGTACGCCGAGGTCAGGACGACACCCAGCGCTTTTAAATGGGACGGCTCCGATTCCTCGGCACGCCAACAGCATCAGGCCCGCATTTCTAGCCAGTCCACCGTGCCCTGGAAGGTTTCCACATTGACCGTCCCTCGGCTGCACTGAGGAAATAGTCTGCTGAGAACGCCTTCTGTCACCTCGGTTGGAAAGTCACTCTACTCACGGAGACAGCCGGCTTGCACTGCAGCGGCGACTGAAGCAGAGTGCTTCAGGCTGGAACACTTCGGTCTTTTGGAAACAGGCAGACGCTTATAGGCCTAACGAGAGCCTGCCTCGGTTGAGGCCGTTCGCTCCACGCAGAACACCCTGCGTAAACAAGTTGATTCAGGGAGGGCCCCATTGTGTACCTTGTGTGGTTTGCGGCTTGTTGAACCCCCAGGTTACGTTTACTGCCTGTCTGGCTTGAAATGCGGGCCTGAAGGCACAGGCCGTCTTTCCCGGTTCGAAAGTTCCCTCGGTCGGGCCTTGAATTACACGGAGAGACACCCTTTCTGACGGGCCTCTCGTCACGGTAGGCATGGCTCTGGCAAGCAAATGAGCTCCCCCTCGTAAAACATGGTGCGCCCAGGGCCTGGTTGGGAGCTCATGCTGCTACGCTCTAGACCTACCTGGAGACCGAACGTCAGCCCTTGCCTCGAGGAGAGTCGCTTTACTGCCCTGCTGAAGCGGAGGCGCGCAGCCCTTTCCAAGAGGCCTGCGTCGCGGTTCTGCTTTCTTTTCTAGGTAGTGCGCCTCTCAGGACACCCAGGCCCCTCGCGTTTGCACCCTATTCCCTGCAAGCCCACTGAATACCGGCAGGCTCCACTGGCCTGCTCAGCGGCATCCAGGCACCCAGTCACTCTGAGTATGCCGAGCGTAGGGCAACGCACAGCACACCTCCTTGGGGAGAGCTAGAGTTCCTCAGCACTGCAACAGCTACGGGGAAACTGTTCTCTCACGTCCTACTTGTCAAGGACCTCTGCCTCATTGCCCCTGTCTGAGCTGCACTGAGGCAAACAATCTGCTTCGCGGGCCTTCTAGGAACCCCTAGCCGAGGGCACCATTCCTATGGGAGAAAGTCAGCTTGCGTTCCTGCTGCCACTAAAGTACAGTGCTTCCTCTTACACTGCCGGCCTTTCAGTAGAGGCTAAGGCCCGATCGAGCCTACCCAGAGGGTTCCTCGGGTCAGGGGGTTGGCTACAGGCAGAGCACCCTGTGAAGAAAAGTGGATTCAGGGAAGGAGCGAGTGTGTAGCTAGTGTCCCTGTGCACGTACTAGAAATCACAAGGGGGTGAACCACGTGGGCACTGAAAGCGGGGGTCTGAGGGCAGAAGCCTTGTAGTCCCATTTTGAAAGCTCCATTCGTGCTGCCTTGAAGCTACCTGAATAACACCGTTTGTGAGGGGCCTCTAGGCCCTGGGCGCAGGGCTCGGGAAAGAGAAGGCATTTTCTCTAAAGAATCAGGGTGCTTCCGGAGGCGTGTTGGCAGCTCCCCCTGTCAGGCCGTAGGACTACAGGGAACGGCCACTTGAGGGCATGCCTCGAGAAAGGCTTTGAGTCTCCCTGCAGGAACGGAGCATACAGCAAGCTCTCTGAGGTCTCAGTCACTGTAGTGCTTTACTGGAACGGTGCTGCCCTTTTCAGGACTCCTAGACGCTTCAGGTGTGCACCCTTTTCCCTGCGAAAACCCCCGGCCCCTGTGGGCGTGCTGTGCCACACCCAGGCCCCTAGGCCCTTGAGAGAGGGGCCTACTGTGTATGCCGAGGTCAGGACGACACCCAGCGCTTTTAAATGGGACGGCTCCGATTCCTCGGCACGCCAACAGCATCAGGAACGCATTTCTAGCCAGTCCACCGTGCCCTGGAAGGTTTCCACATTGACCGTCTCTCAGCTGCACTGAGGAAATAGTCTGCTGAGAACGCCTTCTGGCACCTCGGTTGGAAAGTCACTCTACTCACGGAGAAAGCCGGCTTGCACTGCAGCGGCGACTGAAGCAGAGTGCTTCAGGCTGGAACACTTCGGTCTTTTGGAAACAGGCAGACGCTTATAGGCCTAACGAGAGCCTGCCTCGGTTGAGGCCGTTCGCTCCACGCAGAACACCCTGCGTAAACAAGTTGATTCAGGGAGGGGCCCATTGTGTACCTTGTGTGGTTTGCGGCTTGTTGAACCCCCAGGTTACGTTTACTGCCTGTCTGGCTTGAGATGCGGGCCTGAAGGCACAGGCCGTCTTTCCCGGTTCGAAAGTTCCCTCGGTCGGGCCTTGAATTACACGGAGACACCCTTTCTGACGGGCCTCTCGTCACGGTAGGCATGGCTCTGGCAAGCAAATGAGCTCCCCCTCGTAAAACATGGTGCGCCCAGGGCCTGGTTGGGAGCTCATGCTGCTATGCTCTAGACCTACCTGGAGACCGAACGTCAGCCCTTGCCTCGAGGAGAGTCGCTTTACTGCCCTGCTGAAGCGGAGGCGCGCAGCCCTTTCCAAGAGGCCTGCGTCGCGGTTCTGCTTTCTTTTCTAGGTAGTGCGCCGCTCAGGACACCCAGGCCCCTCGCGTTTGCACCCTATTCCCTGCAAGCCCACTGAATACCGGCAGGCTCCGCTGGCCTGCTCAGCGGCATCCAGGCCCGGAAGCCCTTCCCAGTCACTCTGTGTATGCCGAGCGTAGGGCAACGCACAGCACACCTCCTTGGGGAGAGCTAGAGTTCCTCAGCACTGCAACAGCTACGGGGAAACTGTTCTCTCACGTCCTACTTGTCAAGGACCTCTGCCTCATTGCCCCTGTCTGAGCTGCACTGAGGCAAACAATCTGCTTCGCGGGCCTTCTAGGAACCCCTAGCCGAGGGCACCATTCCTATGGGAGAAAGTCAGCTTGCGTTCCTGCTGCCACTAAAGTACAGTGCTTCCTCTTACACTGCCGGCCTTTCAGTAGAGGCTAAGGCCCGATCGAGCCTACCCAGAGGGTTCCTCGGGTCAGGGGGTTGGCTACAGGCAGAGCACCCTGTGAAGAAAAGTGGATTCAGGGAAGGAGCGAGTGTGTAGCTAGTGTCCCTGTGCACGTACTAGAAATCACAAGGGGGTGAACCACGTGGGCACTGAAAGCGGGGGTCTGAGGGCGGAAGCCTTGTAGTCCCATTTTGAAAGCTCCATTCGTGCTGCCTTGAAGCTACCTGAATAACACCGTTTGTGAGGGGCCTCTAGGCCCTGGGCGCAGGGCTCGGGAAAGAGAAGGCATTTTCTCTAAAGAATCAGGGTGCTTCCGGAGGCGTGTTGGCAGCTCCCCCTGTCAGGCCGTAGGACTACAGGGAACGGCCACTTGAGGGCATGCCTCGAGAAAGGCTTTGAGTCTCCCTGCAGGAACGGAGCATACAGCAAGCTCTCTGAGGTCTCAGTCACTGTAGTGCTTTACTGGAACGGTGCTGCCCTTTTCAGGACTCCTAGACGCTTCAGGTGTGCACCCTTTTCCCTGCGAAAACCCCCGGCCCCTGTGGGCGTGCTGTGCCACACCCAGGCCCCTAGGCCCTTGAGAGAGGGGCCTACTGTGTATGCCGAGGTCAGGACGACACCCAGCGCTTTTAAATGGGACGGCTCCGATTCCTCGGCACGCCAACAGCATCAGGAACGCATTTCTAGCCAGTCCACCGTGCCCTGGAAGGTTTCCACATTGACCGTCTCTCAGCTGCACTGAGGAAATAGTCTGCTGAGAACGCCTTCTGGCACCTCGGTTGGAAAGTCACTCTACTCACGGAGAAAGCCGGCTTGCACTGCAGCGGCGACTGAAGCAGAGTGCTTCAGGCTGGAACACTTCGGTCTTTTGGAAACAGGCAGACGCTTATAGGCCTAACGAGAGCCTGCCTCGGTTGAGGCCGTTCGCTCCACGCAGAACACCCTGCGTAAACAAGTTGATTCAGGGAGGGGCCCATTGTGTACCTTGTGTGGTTTGCGGCTTGTTGAACCCCCAGGTTACGTTTACTGCCTGTCTGGCTTGAGATGCGGGCCTGAAGGCACAGGCCGTCTTTCCCGGTTCGAAAGTTCCCTCGGTCGGGCCTTGAATTACACGGAGACACCCTTTCTGACGGGCCTCTCGTCACGGTAGGCATGGCTCTGGCAAGCAAATGAGCTCCCCCTCGTAAAACATGGTGCGCCCAGGGCCTGGTTGGGAGCTCATGCTGCTATGCTCTAGACCTACCTGGAGACCGAACGTCAGCCCTTGCCTCGAGGAGAGTCGCTTTACTGCCCTGCTGAAGCGGAGGCGCGCAGCCCTTTCCAAGAGGCCTGCGTCGCGGTTCTGCTTTCTTTTCTAGGTAGTGCACCGCTCAGGACACCCAGGCCCCTCGCGTTTGCACCCTATTCCCTGCAAGCCCACTGAATACCGGCAGGCTCCACTGGCCTGCTCAGCGGCATCCAGGCCCGGAAGCCCTTCCCAGTCACTCTGTGTATGGCGAGCGTAGGGCAACGCACAGCACACCTCATTGGGGAGAGCTAGAGTTCCTCAGCACTGCAACAGCTACGGGGAAACTGTTCTCTCACGTCCTACTTGTCAAGGACCTCTGCCTCATTGCCCCTGTCTGAGCTGCACTGAGGCAAACAATCTGCTTCGTGGCCCTTCTAGGAACCCCTAGCCGAGGGCACCATTCCTATGGGAGAAAGTCAGCTTGCGTTCCTGCTGCCACTAAAGTACAGTGCTTCCTCTTACACTGCCGGCCTTTCAGTAGAGGCTAAGGCCCGATCGAGCTTACCCAGAGGGTTCCTCGGGTCAGGGGGTTGGCTACAGGCAGAGCACCCTGTGAAGAAAAGTGGATTCAGGGAAGGAGCGAGTGTGTAGCTAGTGTCCCTGTGCACGTACTAGAAATCACAAGGGGGTGAACCACGTGGGCACCGAAAGCGGGGGTCTGAGGGCGGAAGCCTTGTAGTCCCATTTTGAAAGCTCCATTCGTGCTGCCTTGAAGCTACCTGAATAACACCGTTTGTGAGGGGCCTCTAGGCCCTGGGCGCAGGGCTCGGGAAAGAGAAGGCATTTTCTCTAAAGAATCAGGGTGCTTCCGGAGCCGTGTTGATAGCTACCCCTGTCAGGCCGTAGGACTACAGGGAACGGCCACTTGAGGGCATGCCTCGAGAAAGGCTTTGAGTCTCCCTGCAGGAACGGAGCATACAGCAAGCTCTCTGAGGTCTCAGTCACTGTAGTGCTTTACTGGAACGGTGCTGCCCTTTTCAGGACTCCTAGACGCTTCAGGTGTGCACCCTTTTCCCTGCGAAAACCCCCGGCCCCTGTGGGCATGCTGTGCCACACCCAGGCCCCTAGGCCCTTGAGAGAGGGGCCTACTGTGTACGCCGAGGTCAGGACGACACCCAGCGCTTTTAAATGGGACGGCTCCGATTCCTCGGCACGCCAACAGCATCAGGCCCGCATTTCTAGCCAGTCCACCGTGCCCTGGAAGGTTTCCACATTGACCGTCCCTCGGCTGCACTGAGGAAATAGTCTGCTGAGAACGCCTTCTGTCACCTCGGTTGGAAAGTCACTCTACTCACGGAGACAGCCGGCTTGCACTGCAGCGGCGACTGAAGCAGAGTGCTTCAGGCTGGAACACTTCGGTCTTTTGGAAACAGGCAGACGCTTATAGGCCTAACGAGAGCCTGCCTCGGTTGAGGCCGTTCGCTCCACGCAGAACACCCTGCGTAAACAAGTTGATTCAGGGAGGGCCCCATTGTGTACCTTGTGTGGTTTGCGGCTTGTTGAACCCCCAGGTTACGTTTACTGCCTGTCTGGCTTGAAATGCGGGCCTGAAGGCACAGGCCGTCTTTCCCGGTTCGAAAGTTCCCTCGGTCGGGCCTTGAATTACACGGAGAGACACCCTTTCTGACGGGCCTCTCGTCACGGTAGGCATGGCTCTGGCAAGCAAATGAGCTCCCCCTCGTAAAACATGGTGCGCCCAGGGCCTGGTTGGGAGCTCATGCTGCTACGCTCTAGACCTACCTGGAGACCGAACGTCAGCCCTTGCCTCGAGGAGAGTCGCTTTACTGCCCTGCTGAAGCGGAGGCGCGCAGCCCTTTCCAAGAGGCCTGCGTCGCGGTTCTGCTTTCTTTTCTAGGTAGTGCGCCTCTCAGGACACCCAGGCCCCTCGCGTTTGCACCCTATTCCCTGCAAGCCCACTGAATACCGGCAGGCTCCACTGGCCTGCTCAGCGGCATCCAGGCACCCAGTCACTCTGAGTATGCCGAGCGTAGGGCAACGCACAGCACACCTCCTTGGGGAGAGCTAGAGTTCCTCAGCACTGCAACAGCTACGGGGAAACTGTTCTCTCACGTCCTACTTGTCAAGGACCTCTGCCTCATTGCCCCTGTCTGAGCTGCACTGAGGCAAACAATCTGCTTCGCGGGCCTTCTAGGAACCCCTAGCCGAGGGCACCATTCCTATGGGAGAAAGTCAGCTTGCGTTCCTGCTGCCACTAAAGTACAGTGCTTCCTCTTACACTGCCGGCCTTTCAGTAGAGGCTAAGGCCCGATCGAGCCTACCCAGAGGGTTCCTCGGGTCAGGGGGTTGGCTACAGGCAGAGCACCCTGTGAAGAAAAGTGGATTCAGGGAAGGAGCGAGTGTGTAGCTAGTGTCCCTGTGCACGTACTAGAAATCACAGGGGGGTGAACCACGTGGGCACTGAAAGCGGGGGTCTGAGGGCGGAAGCCTTGTAGTCCCATTTTGAAAGCTCCATTCGTGCTGCCTTGAAGCTACCTGAATAACACCGTTTGTGAGGGGCCTCTAGGCCCTGGGCGCAGGGCTCGGGAAAGAGAAGGCATTTTCTCTAAAGAATCAGGGTGCTTCCGGAGCCGTGTTGGCAGCTACCCCTGTCAGGCCGTAGGACTACAGGGAACGGCCACTTGAGGGCATGCCTCGAGAAAGGCTTTGCGTCTCCCTGCAGGAACGGAGCATACAGCAAGCTCTCTGAGGTCTCAGTCACTGTAGTGCTTTACTGGAACGGTGCTGCCCTTTTCAGGACTCCTAGACGCTTCAGGTGTGCACCCTTTTCCCTGCGAAAAGCCCCGGCCCCTGTGGGCATGCTGTGCCACACCCAGGCCCCTAGGCCCTTGAGAGAGGGGCCTACTGTGTACGCCGAGGTCAGGACGACACCCAGCGCTTTTAAATGGGACGGCTCCGATTCCTCGGCACGCCAACAGCATCAGGAACGCATTCCTAGCCAGTCCACCGTGCCCTGGAAGGTTTCCACATTGACCGTCTCTCGGCTGCACTGAGGAAATAGTCTGCTGAGAACGCCTTCTGGCACCTCGGTTGGAAAGTCACTCTACTCACGGAGACAGCCGGCTTGCACTGCAGCGGCGACTGAAGCAGAGTGCTTCAGGCTGGAACACTTCGGTCTTTTGGAAACAGGCAGACGCTTATAGGCCTAACGAGAGCCTGCCTCGGTTGAGGCCGTTCGCTCCACGCAGAACACCCTGCGTAAACAAGTTGATTCAGGGAGGGGCCCATTGTGTACCTTGTGTGGTTTGCGGCTTGTTGAACCCCCGGGTTACGTTTACTGCCTGTCTGGCTTGAGATGCGGGCCTGAAGGCACAGGCCGTCTTTCCCGGTTCGAAAGTTCCCTCGGTCGGGCCTTGAATTACACGGAGAGACACCCTTTCTGACGGGCCTCTCGTCACGGTAGGCATGGCTCTGGCAAGCAAATGAGCTCCCCCTCGTAAAACATGGTGCGCCCAGGGCCTGGTTGGGAGCTCATGCTGCTACGCTCTAGACCTACCTGGAGACCGAACGTCAGCCCTTGCCTCGAGGAGAGTCGCTTTACTGCCCTGCTGAAGCGGAGGCGCGCAGCCCTTTCCAAGAGGCCTGCGTCGCGGTTCTGCTTTCTTTTCTAGGTAGTGCGCCTCTCAGGACACCCAGGCCCCTCGCGTTTGCACCCTATTCCCTGCAAGCCCACTGAATACCGGCAGGCTCCACTGGCCTGCTCAGCGGCATCCAGGCACCCAGTCACTCTGAGTATGCCGAGCGTAGGGCAACGCACAGCACACCTCCTTGGGGAGAGCTAGAGTTCCTCAGCACTGCAACAGCTACGGGGAAACTGTTCTCTCACGTCCTACTTGTCAAGGACCTCTGCCTCATTGCCCCTGTCTGAGCTGCACTGAGGCAAACAATCTGCTTCGCGGGCCTTCTAGGAACCCCTAGCCGAGGGCACCATTCCTATGGGAGAAAGTCAGCTTGCGTTCCTGCTGCCACTAAAGTACAGTGTTTCCTCTTACACTGCCGGCCTTTAAGTAGAGGCTAAGGCCCGATCGAGCCTACCCAGAGGGTTCCTCGGGTCAGGGGGTTGGCTACAGGCAGAGCACCCTGTGAAGAAAAGTGGATTCAGGGAAGGAGCGAGTGTGTAGCTAGTGTCCCTGTGCACGTACTAGAAATCACAAGGGGGTGAACCACGTGGGCACTGAAAGCGGGGGTCTGAGGGCGGAAGCCTTGTAGTCCCATTTTGAAAGCTCCATTCGTGCTGCCTTGAAGCTACCTGAATAACACCGTTTGTGAGGGGCCTCTAGGCCCTGGGCGCAGGGCTCGGGAAAGAGAAGGCATTTTCTCTAAAGAATCAGGGTGCTTCCGGAGCCGTGTTGGCAGCTCCCCCTGTCAGGCCGTAGGACTACAGGGAACGGCCACTTGAGGGCATGCCTCGAGAAAGGCTTTGAGTCTCCCTGCAGGAACGGAGCATACAGCAAGCTCTCTGAGGTCTCAGTCACTGTAGTGCTTTACTGGAACGGTGCTGCCCTTTTCAGGACTCCTAGACGCTTCAGGTGTGCACCCTTTTCCCTGCGAAAACCCCCGGCCCCTGTGGGCATGCTGTGCCACACCCAGGCCCCTAGGCCCTTGAGAGAGGGGCCTACTGTGTATGCCGAGGTCAGGACGACACCCAGCGCTTTTAAATGGGACGGCTCCGATTCCTCGGCACGCCAACAGCATCAGGAACGCATTTCTAGCCAGTCCACCGTGCCCTGGAAGGTTTCCACATTGACCGTCTCTCAGCTGCACTGAGGAAATAGTCTGCTGAGAACGCCTTCTGGCACCTCGGTTGGAAAGTCACTCTACTCACGGAGAAAGCCGGCTTGCACTGCAGCGGCGACTGAAGCAGAGTGCTTCAGGCTGGAACACTTCGGTCTTTTGGAAACAGGCAGACGCTTATAGGCCTAACGAGAGCCTGCCTCGGTTGAGGCCGTTCGCTCCACGCAGAACACCCTGCGTAAACAAGTTGATTCAGGGAGGGGCCCATTGTGTACCTTGTGTGGTTTGCGGCTTGTTGAACCCCCAGGTTACGTTTACTGCCTGTCTGGCTTGAAATGCGGGCCTGAAGGCACAGGCCGTCTTTCCCGGTTCGAAAGTTCCCTCGGTCGGGCCTTGAATTACACGGAGAGACACCCTTTCTGACGGGCCTCTCGTCACGGTAGGCATGGCTCTGGCAAGCAAATGAGCTCCCCCTCGTAAAACATGGTGCGCCCAGGGCCTGGTTGGGAGCTCATGCTGCTACGCTCTAGACCTACCTGGAGACCGAACGTCAGCCCTTGCCTCGAGGAGAGTCGCTTTACTGCCCTGCTGAAGCGGAGGCGCGCAGCCCTTTCCAAGAGGCCTGCGTCGCGGTTCTGCTTTCTTTTCTAGGTAGTGCGCCTCTCAGGACACCCAGGCCCCTCGCGTTTGCACCCTATTCCCTGCAAGCCCACTGAATACCGGCAGGCTCCACTGGCCTGCTCAGCGGCATCCAGGCCCGGAAGCCCTTCCCAGTCACTCTGTGTATGCCGAGCGTAGGGCAACGCACAGCACACCTCCTTGGGGAGAGCTAGAGTTCCTCAGCACTGCAACAGCTACGGGGAAACTGTTCTCTCACGTCCTACTTGTCAAGGACCTCTGCCTCATTGCCCCTGTCTGAGCTGCACTGAGGCAAACAATCTGCTTCGCGGGCCTTCTAGGAACCCCTAGCCGAGGGCACCATTCCTATGGGAGAAAGTCAGCTTGCGTTCCTGCTGCCACTAAAGTACAGTGCTTCCTCTTACACTGCCGGCCTTTCAGTAGAGGCTAAGGCCCGATCGAGCCTACCCAGAGGGTTCCTCGGGTCAGGGGGTTGGCTACAGGCAGAGCACCCTGTGAAGAAAAGTGGATTCAGGGAAGGAGCGAGTGTGTAGCTAGTGTCCCTGTGCACGTACTAGAAATCACAAGGGGGTGAACCACGTGGGCACTGAAAGCGGGGGTCTGAGGGCGGAAGCCTTGTAGTCCCATTTTGAAAGCTCCATTCGTGCTGCCTTGAAGCTACCTGAATAACACCGTTTGTGAGGGGCCTCTAGGCCCTGGGCGCAGGGCTCGGGAAAGAGAAGGCATTTTCTCTAAAGAATCAGGGTGCTTCCGGAGCCGTGTTGGCAGCTCCCCCTGTCAGGCCGTAGGACTACAGGGAACGGCCACTTGAGGGCATGCCTCGAGAAAGGCTTTGAGTCTCCCTGCAGGAACGGAGCATACAGCAAGCTCTCTGAGGTCTCAGTCACTGTAGTGCTTTACTGGAACGGTGCTGCCCTTTTCAGGACTCCTAGACGCTTCAGGTGTGCACCCTTTTCCCTGCGAAAACCCCCGGCCCCTGTGGGCATGCTGTGCCACACCCAGGCCCCTAGGCCCTTGAGAGAGGGGCCTACTGTGTACGCCGAGGTCAGGACGACACCCAGCGCTTTTAAATGGGACGGCTCCGATTCCTCGGCACGCCAACAGCATCAGGCCCGCATTTCTAGCCAGTCCACCGTGCCCTGGAAGGTTTCCACATTGACCGTCCCTCGGCTGCACTGAGGAAATAGTCTGCTGAGAACGCCTTCTGTCACCTCGGTTGGAAAGTCACTCTACTCACGGAGACAGCCGGCTTGCACTGCAGCGGCGACTGAAGCAGAGTGCTTCAGGCTGGAACACTTCGGTCTTTTGGAAACAGGCAGACGCTTATAGGCCTAACGAGAGCCTGCCTCGGTTGAGGCCGTTCGCTCCACGCAGAACACCCTGCGTAAACAAGTTGATTCAGGGAGGGGCCCATTGTGTACCTTGTGTGGTTTGCGGCTTGTTGAACCCCCAGGTTACGTTTACTGCCTGTCTGGCTTGAGATGCGGGCCTGAAGGCACAGGCCGTCTTTCCCGGTTCGAAAGTTCCCTCGGTCGGGCCTTGAATTACACGGAGAGACACCCTTTCTGACGGGCCTCTCGTCACGGTAGGCATGGCTCTGGCAAGCAAATGAGCTCCCCCTCGTA
This sequence comes from Hyperoodon ampullatus, assembly GCF_949752795.1. Classification (NCBI taxonomy): domain Eukaryota; kingdom Metazoa; phylum Chordata; class Mammalia; order Artiodactyla; family Ziphiidae; genus Hyperoodon; species Hyperoodon ampullatus. Next base: position 157,838 of record NW_027640422.1, read on the forward strand.
AAACATGGTGCGCCCAGGGCCTGGTTGGGAGCTCATGCTGCTACGCTCTAGACCTACCTGGAGACCGAACGTCAGCCCTTGCCTCGAGGAGAGTCGCTTTACTGCCCTGCTGAAGCGGAGGCGCGCAGCCCTTTCCAAGAGGCCTGCGTCGCGGTTCTGCTTTCTTTTCTAGGTAGTGCGCCTCTCAGGACACCCAGGCCCCTCGCGTTTGCACCCTATTCCCTGCAAGCCCACTGAATACCGGCAGGCTCCACTGGCCTGCTCAGCGGCATCCAGGCACCCAGTCACTCTGAGTATGCCGAGCGTAGGGCAACGCACAGCACACCTCCTTGGGGAGAGCTAGAGTTCCTCAGCACTGCAACAGCTACGGGGAAACTGTTCTCTCACGTCCTACTTGTCAAGGACCTCTGCCTCATTGCCCCTGTCTGAGCTGCACTGAGGCAAACAATCTGCTTCGCGGGCCTTCTAGGAACCCCTAGCCGAGGGCACCATTCCTATGGGAGAAAGTCAGCTTGCGTTCCTGCTGCCACTAAAGTACAGTGTTTCCTCTTACACTGCCGGCCTTTAAGTAGAGGCTAAGGCCCGATCGAGCCTACCCAGAGGGTTCCTCGGGTCAGGGGGTTGGCTACAGGCAGAGCACCCTGTGAAGAAAAGTGGATTCAGGGAAGGAGCGAGTGTGTAGCTAGTGTCCCTGTGCACGTACTAGAAATCACAAGGGGGTGAACCACGTGGGCACTGAAAGCGGGGGTCTGAGGGCGGAAGCCTTGTAGTCCCATTTTGAAAGCTCCATTCGTGCTGCCTTGAAGCTACCTGAATAACACCGTTTGTGAGGGGCCTCTAGGCCCTGGGCGCAGGGCTCGGGAAAGAGAAGGCATTTTCTCTAAAGAATCAGGGTGCTTCCGGAGCCGTGTTGGCAGCTCCCCCTGTCAGGCCGTAGGACTACAGGGAACGGCCACTTGAGGGCATGCCTCGAGAAAGGCTTTGAGTCTCCCTGCAGGAACGGAGCATACAGCAAGCTCTCTGAGGTCTCAGTCACTGTAGTGCTTTACTGGAACGGTGCTGCCCTTTTCAGGACTCCTAGACGCTTCAGGTGTGCACCCTTTTCCCTGCGAAAACCCCCGGCCCCTGTGGGCATGCTGTGCCACACCCAGGCCCCTAGGCCCTTGAGAGAGGGGCCTACTGTGTATGCCGAGGTCAGGACGACACCCAGCGCTTTTAAATGGGACGGCTCCGATTCCTCGGCACGCCAACAGCATCAGGAACGCATTTCTAGCCAGTCCACCGTGCCCTGGAAGGTTTCCACATTGACCGTCTCTCAGCTGCACTGAGGAAATAGTCTGCTGAGAACGCCTTCTGGCACCTCGGTTGGAAAGTCACTCTACTCACGGAGAAAGCCGGCTTGCACTGCAGCGGCGACTGAAGCAGAGTGCTTCAGGCTGGAACACTTCGGTCTTTTGGAAACAGGCAGACGCTTATAGGCCTAACGAGAGCCTGCCTCGGTTGAGGCCGTTCGCTCCACGCAGAACACCCTGCGTAAACAAGTTGATTCAGGGAGGGGCCCATTGTGTACCTTGTGTGGTTTGCGGCTTGTTGAACCCCCAGGTTACGTTTACTGCCTGTCTGGCTTGAAATGCGGGCCTGAAGGCACAGGCCGTCTTTCCCGGTTCGAAAGTTCCCTCGGTCGGGCCTTGAATTACACGGAGAGACACCCTTTCTGACGGGCCTCTCGTCACGGTAGGCATGGCTCTGGCAAGCAAATGAGCTCCCCCTCGTAAAACATGGTGCGCCCAGGGCCTGGTTGGGAGCTCATGCTGCTACGCTCTAGACCTACCTGGAGACCGAACGTCAGCCCTTGCCTCGAGGAGAGTCGCTTTACTGCCCTGCTGAAGCGGAGGCGCGCAGCCCTTTCCAAGAGGCCTGCGTCGCGGTTCTGCTTTCTTTTCTAGGTAGTGCGCCTCTCAGGACACCCAGGCCCCTCGCGTTTGCACCCTATTCCCTGCAAGCCCACTGAATACCGGCAGGCTCCACTGGCCTGCTCAGCGGCATCCAGGCCCGGAAGCCCTTCCCAGTCACTCTGTGTATGCCGAGCGTAGGGCAACGCACAGCACACCTCCTTGGGGAGAGCTAGAGTTCCTCAGCACTGCAACAGCTACGGGGAAACTGTTCTCTCACGTCCTACTTGTCAAGGACCTCTGCCTCATTGCCCCTGTCTGAGCTGCACTGAGGCAAACAATCTGCTTCGCGGGCCTTCTAGGAACCCCTAGCCGAGGGCACCATTCCTATGGGAGAAAGTCAGCTTGCGTTCCTGCTGCCACTAAAGTACAGTGCTTCCTCTTACACTGCCGGCCTTTCAGTAGAGGCTAAGGCCCGATCGAGCCTACCCAGAGGGTTCCTCGGGTCAGGGGGTTGGCTACAGGCAGAGCACCCTGTGAAGAAAAGTGGATTCAGGGAAGGAGCGAGTGTGTAGCTAGTGTCCCTGTGCACGTACTAGAAATCACAAGGGGGTGAACCACGTGGGCACTGAAAGCGGGGGTCTGAGGGCGGAAGCCTTGTAGTCCCATTTTGAAAGCTCCATTCGTGCTGCCTTGAAGCTACCTGAATAACACCGTTTGTGAGGGGCCTCTAGGCCCTGGGCGCAGGGCTCGGGAAAGAGAAGGCATTTTCTCTAAAGAATCAGGGTGCTTCCGGAGCCGTGTTGGCAGCTCCCCCTGTCAGGCCGTAGGACTACAGGGAACGGCCACTTGAGGGCATGCCTCGAGAAAGGCTTTGAGTCTCCCTGCAGGAACGGAGCATACAGCAAGCTCTCTGAGGTCTCAGTCACTGTAGTGCTTTACTGGAACGGTGCTGCCCTTTTCAGGACTCCTAGACGCTTCAGGTGTGCACCCTTTTCCCTGCGAAAACCCCCGGCCCCTGTGGGCATGCTGTGCCACACCCAGGCCCCTAGGCCCTTGAGAGAGGGGCCTACTGTGTACGCCGAGGTCAGGACGACACCCAGCGCTTTTAAATGGGACGGCTCCGATTCCTCGGCACGCCAACAGCATCAGGCCCGCATTTCTAGCCAGTCCACCGTGCCCTGGAAGGTTTCCACATTGACCGTCCCTCGGCTGCACTGAGGAAATAGTCTGCTGAGAACGCCTTCTGTCACCTCGGTTGGAAAGTCACTCTACTCACGGAGACAGCCGGCTTGCACTGCAGCGGCGACTGAAGCAGAGTGCTTCAGGCTGGAACACTTCGGTCTTTTGGAAACAGGCAGACGCTTATAGGCCTAACGAGAGCCTGCCTCGGTTGAGGCCGTTCGCTCCACGCAGAACACCCTGCGTAAACAAGTTGATTCAGGGAGGGCCCCATTGTGTACCTTGTGTGGTTTGCGGCTTGTTGAACCCCCAGGTTACGTTTACTGCCTGTCTGGCTTGAAATGCGGGCCTGAAGGCACAGGCCGTCTTTCCCGGTTCGAAAGTTCCCTCGGTCGGGCCTTGAATTACACGGAGAGACACCCTTTCTGACGGGCCTCTCGTCACGGTAGGCATGGCTCTGGCAAGCAAATGAGCTCCCCCTCGTAAAACATGGTGCGCCCAGGGCCTGGTTGGGAGCTCATGCTGCTACGCTCTAGACCTACCTGGAGACCGAACGTCAGCCCTTGCCTCGAGGAGAGTCGCTTTACTGCCCTGCTGAAGCGGAGGCGCGCAGCCCTTTCCAAGAGGCCTGCGTCGCGGTTCTGCTTTCTTTTCTAGGTAGTGCGCCTCTCAGGACACCCAGGCCCCTCGCGTTTGCACCCTATTCCCTGCAAGCCCACTGAATACCGGCAGGCTCCACTGGCCTGCTCAGCGGCATCCAGGCCCGGAAGCCCTTCCCAGTCACTCTGTGTATGCCGAGCGTAGGGCAACGCACAGCACACCTCCTTGGGGAGAGCTAGAGTTCCTCAGCACTGCAACAGCTACGGGGAAACTGTTCTCTCACGTCCTACTTGTCAAGGACCTCTGCCTCATTGCCCCTGTCTGAGCTGCACTGAGGCAAACAATCTGCTTCGCGGGCCTTCTAGGAACCCCTAGCCGAGGGCACCATTCCTATGGGAGAAAGTCAGCTTGCGTTCCTGCTGCCACTAAAGTACAGTGCTTCCTCTTACACTGCCGGCCTTTCAGTAGAGGCTAAGGCCCGATCGAGCCTACCCAGAGGGTTCCTCGGGTCAGGGGGTTGGCTACAGGCAGAGCACCCTGTGAAGAAAAGTGGATTCAGGGAAGGAGCGAGTGTGTAGCTAGTGTCCCTGTGCACGTACTAGAAATCACAAGGGGGTGAACCACGTGGGCACTGAAAGCGGGGGTCTGAGGGCGGAAGCCTTGTAGTCCCATTTTGAAAGCTCCATTCGTGCTGCCTTGAAGCTACCTGAATAACACCGTTTGTGAGGGGCCTCTAGGCCCTGGGCGCAGGGCTCGGGAAAGAGAAGGCATTTTCTCTAAAGAATCAGGGTGCTTCCGGAGCCGTGTTGGCAGCTCCCCCTGTCAGGCCGTAGGACTACAGGGAACGGCCACTTGAGGGCATGCCTCGAGAAAGGCTTTGAGTCTCCCTGCAGGAACGGAGCATACAGCAAGCTCTCTGAGGTCTCAGTCACTGTAGTGCTTTACTGGAACGGTGCTGCCCTTTTCAGGACTCCTAGACGCTTCAGGTGTGCACCCTTTTCCCTGCGAAAAGCCCCGGCCCCTGTGGGCATGCTGTGCCACACCCAGGCCCCTAGGCCCTTGAGAGAGGGGCCTACTGTGTACGCCGAGGTCAGGACGACACCCAGCGCTTTTAAATGGGACGGCTCCGATTCCTCGGCACGCCAACAGCATCAGGCCCGCATTTCTAGCCAGTCCACCGTGCCCTGGAAGGTTTCCACATTGACCGTCCCTCGGCTGCACTGAGGAAATAGTCTGCTGAGAACGCCTTCTGTCACCTCGGTTGGAAAGTCACTCTACTCACGGAGACAGCCGGCTTGCACTGCAGCGGCGACTGAAGCAGAGTGCTTCAGGCTGGAACACTTCGGTCTTTTGGAAACAGGCAGACGCTTATAGGCCTAACGAGAGCCTGCCTCGGTTGAGGCCGTTCGCTCCACACAGAACACCCTGCGTAAACAAGTTGATTCAGGGAGGGGCCCATTGTGTACCTTGTGTGGTTTGCGGCTTGTTGAACCCCCAGGTTACGTTTACTGCCTGTCTGGCTTGAGATGCGGGCCTGAAGGCACAGGCCGTCTTTCCCGGTTCGAAAGTTCCCTCGGTCGGGCCTTGAATTACACGGAGAGACACCCTTTCTGACGGGCCTCTCGTCACGGTAGGCATGGCTCTGGCAAGCAAATGAGCTCCCCCTCGTAAAACATGGTGCGCCCAGGGCCTGGTTGGGAGCTCATGCTGCTACGCTCTAGACCTACCTGGAGACCGAACGTCAGCCCTTGCCTCGAGGAGAGTCGCTTTACTGCCCTGCTGAAGCGGAGGCGCGCAGCCCTTTCCAAGAGGCCTGCGTCGCGGTTCTGCTTTCTTTTCTAGGTAGTGCGCCTCTCAGGACACCCAGGCCCCTCGCGTTTGCACCCTATTCCCTGCAAGCCCACTGAATACCGGCAGGCTCCACTGGCCTGCTCAGCGGCATCCAGGCACCCAGTCACTCTGAGTATGCCGAGCGTAGGGCAACGCACAGCACACCTCCTTGGGGAGAGCTAGAGTTCCTCAGCACTGCAACAGCTACGGGGAAACTGTTCTCTCACGTCCTACTTGTCAAGGACCTCTGCCTCATTGCCCCTGTCTGAGCTGCACTGAGGCAAACAATCTGCTTCGCGGGCCTTCTAGGAACCCCTAGCCGAGGGCACCATTCCTATGGGAGAAAGTCAGCTTGCGTTCCTGCTGCCACTAAAGTACAGTGTTTCCTCTTACACTGCCGGCCTTTAAGTAGAGGCTAAGGCCCGATCGAGCCTACCCAGAGGGTTCCTCGGGTCAGGGGGTTGGCTACAGGCAGAGCACCCTGTGAAGAAAAGTGGATTCAGGGAAGGAGCGAGTGTGTAGCTAGTGTCCCTGTGCACGTACTAGAAATCACAAGGGGGTGAACCACGTGGGCACTGAAAGCGGGGGTCTGAGGGCGGAAGCCTTGTAGTCCCATTTTGAAAGCTCCATTCGTGCTGCCTTGAAGCTACCTGAATAACACCGTTTGTGAGGGGCCTCTAGGCCCTGGGCGCAGGGCTCGGGAAAGAGAAGGCATTTTCTCTAAAGAATCAGGGTGCTTCCGGAGCCGTGTTGGCAGCTCCCCCTGTCAGGCCGTAGGACTACAGGGAACGGCCACTTGAGGGCATGCCTCGAGAAAGGCTTTGAGTCTCCCTGCAGGAACGGAGCATACAGCAAGCTCTCTGAGGTCTCAGTCACTGTAGTGCTTTACTGGAACGGTGCTGCCCTTTTCAGGACTCCTAGACGCTTCAGGTGTGCACCCTTTTCCCTGCGAAAACCCCCGGCCCCTGTGGGCATGCTGTGCCACACCCAGGCCCCTAGGCCCTTGAGAGAGGGGCCTACTGTGTATGCCGAGGTCAGGACGACACCCAGCGCTTTTAAATGGGACGGCTCCGATTCCTCGGCACGCCAACAGCATCAGGAACGCATTTCTAGCCAGTCCACCGTGCCCTGGAAGGTTTCCACATTGACCGTCTCTCAGCTGCACTGAGGAAATAGTCTGCTGAGAACGCCTTCTGGCACCTCGGTTGGAAAGTCACTCTACTCACGGAGAAAGCCGGCTTGCACTGCAGCGGCGACTGAAGCAGAGTGCTTCAGGCTGGAACACTTCGGTCTTTTGGAAACAGGCAGACGCTTATAGGCCTAACGAGAGCCTGCCTCGGTTGAGGCCGTTCGCTCCACGCAGAACACCCTGCGTAAACAAGTTGATTCAGGGAGGGGCCCATTGTGTACCTTGTGTGGTTTGCGGCTTGTTGAACCCCCAGGTTACGTTTACTGCCTGTCTGGCTTGAAATGCGGGCCTGAAGGCACAGGCCGTCTTTCCCGGTTCGAAAGTTCCCTCGGTCGGGCCTTGAATTACACGGAGAGACACCCTTTCTGACGGGCCTCTCGTCACGGTAGGCATGGCTCTGGCAAGCAAATGAGCTCCCCCTCGTAAAACATGGTGCGCCCAGGGCCTGGTTGGGAGCTCATGCTGCTACGCTCTAGACCTACCTGGAGACCGAACGTCAGCCCTTGCCTCGAGGAGAGTCGCTTTACTGCCCTGCTGAAGCGGAGGCGCGCAGCCCTTTCCAAGAGGCCTGCGTCGCGGTTCTGCTTTCTTTTCTAGGTAGTGCGCCTCTCAGGACACCCAGGCCCCTCGCGTTTGCACCCTATTCCCTGCAAGCCCACTGAATACCGGCAGGCTCCACTGGCCTGCTCAGCGGCATCCAGGCCCGGAAGCCCTTCCCAGTCACTCTGTGTATGCCGAGCGTAGGGCAACGCACAGCACACCTCCTTGGGGAGAGCTAGAGTTCCTCAGCACTGCAACAGCTACGGGGAAACTGTTCTCTCACGTCCTACTTGTCAAGGACCTCTGCCTCATTGCCCCTGTCTGAGCTGCACTGAGGCAAACAATCTGCTTCGCGGGCCTTCTAGGAACCCCTAGCCGAGGGCACCATTCCTATGGGAGAAAGTCAGCTTGCGTTCCTGCTGCCACTAAAGTACAGTGCTTCCTCTTACACTGCCGGCCTTTCAGTAGAGGCTAAGGCCCGATCGAGCCTACCCAGAGGGTTCCTCGGGTCAGGGGGTTGGCTACAGGCAGAGCACCCTGTGAAGAAAAGTGGATTCAGGGAAGGAGCGAGTGTGTAGCTAGTGTCCCTGTGCACGTACTAGAAATCACAAGGGGGTGAACCACGTGGGCACTGAAAGCGGGGGTCTGAGGGCGGAAGCCTTGTAGTCCCATTTTGAAAGCTCCATTCGTGCTGCCTTGAAGCTACCTGAATAACACCGTTTGTGAGGGGCCTCTAGGCCCTGGGCGCAGGGCTCGGGAAAGAGAAGGCATTTTCTCTAAAGAATCAGGGTGCTTCCGGAGCCGTGTTGGCAGCTCCCCCTGTCAGGCCGTAGGACTACAGGGAACGGCCACTTGAGGGCATGCCTCGAGAAAGGCTTTGAGTCTCCCTGCAGGAACGGAGCATACAGCAAGCTCTCTGAGGTCTCAGTCACTGTAGTGCTTTACTGGAACGGTGCTGCCCTTTTCAGGACTCCTAGACGCTTCAGGTGTGCACCCTTTTCCCTGCGAAAACCCCCGGCCCCTGTGGGCATGCTGTGCCACACCCAGGCCCCTAGGCCCTTGAGAGAGGGGCCTACTGTGTACGCCGAGGTCAGGACGACACCCAGCGCTTTTAAATGGGACGGCTCCGATTCCTCGGCACGCCAACAGCATCAGGCCCGCATTTCTAGCCAGTCCACCGTGCCCTGGAAGGTTTCCACATTGACCGTCCCTCGGCTGCACTGAGGAAATAGTCTGCTGAGAACGCCTTCTGTCACCTCGGTTGGAAAGTCACTCTACTCACGGAGACAGCCGGCTTGCACTGCAGCGGCGACTGAAGCAGAGTGCTTCAGGCTGGAACACTTCGGTCTTTTGGAAACAGGCAGACGCTTATAGGCCTAACGAGAGCCTGCCTCGGTTGAGGCCGTTCGCTCCACGCAGAACACCCTGCGTAAACAAGTTGATTCAGGGAGGGCCCCATTGTGTACCTTGTGTGGTTTGCGGCTTGTTGAACCCCCAGGTTACGTTTACTGCCTGTCTGGCTTGAAATGCGGGCCTGAAGGCACAGGCCGTCTTTCCCGGTTCGAAAGTTCCCTCGGTCGGGCCTTGAATTACACGGAGAGACACCCTTTCTGACGGGCCTCTCGTCACGGTAGGCATGGCTCTGGCAAGCAAATGAGCTCCCCCTCGTAAAACATGGTGCGCCCAGGGCCTGGTTGGGAGCTCATGCTGCTACGCTCTAGACCTACCTGGAGACCGAACGTCAGCCCTTGCCTCGAGGAGAGTCGCTTTACTGCCCTGCTGAAGCGGAGGCGCGCAGCCCTTTCCAAGAGGCCTGCGTCGCGGTTCTGCTTTCTTTTCTAGGTAGTGCGCCTCTCAGGACACCCAGGCCCCTCGCGTTTGCACCCTATTCCCTGCAAGCCCACTGAATACCGGCAGGCTCCACTGGCCTGCTCAGCGGCATCCAGGCACCCAGTCACTCTGAGTATGCCGAGCGTAGGGCAACGCACAGCACACCTCCTTGGGGAGAGCTAGAGTTCCTCAGCACTGCAACAGCTACGGGGAAACTGTTCTCTCACGTCCTACTTGTCAAGGACCTCTGCCTCATTGCCCCTGTCTGAGCTGCACTGAGGCAAACAATCTGCTTCGCGGGCCTTCTAGGAACCCCTAGCCGAGGGCACCATTCCTATGGGAGAAAGTCAGCTTGCGTTCCTGCTGCCACTAAAGTACAGTGCTTCCTCTTACACTGCCGGCCTTTCAGTAGAGGCTAAGGCCCGATCGAGCCTACCCAGAGGGTTCCTCGGGTCAGGGGGTTGGCTACAGGCAGAGCACCCTGTGAAGAAAAGTGGATTCAGGGAAGGAGCGAGTGTGTAGCTAGTGTCCCTGTGCACGTACTAGAAATCACAAGGGGGTGAACCACGTGGGCACTGAAAGCGGGGGTCTGAGGGCAGAAGCCTTGTAGTCCCATTTTGAAAGCTCCATTCGTGCTGCCTTGAAGCTACCTGAATAACACCGTTTGTGAGGGGCCTCTAGGCCCTGGGCGCAGGGCTCGGGAAAGAGAAGGCATTTTCTCTAAAGAATCAGGGTGCTTCCGGAGGCGTGTTGGCAGCTCCCCCTGTCAGGCCGTAGGACTACAGGGAACGGCCACTTGAGGGCATGCCTCGAGAAAGGCTTTGAGTCTCCCTGCAGGAACGGAGCATACAGCAAGCTCTCTGAGGTCTCAGTCACTGTAGTGCTTTACTGGAACGGTGCTGCCCTTTTCAGGACTCCTAGACGCTTCAGGTGTGCACCCTTTTCCCTGCGAAAACCCCCGGCCCCTGTGGGCGTGCTGTGCCACACCCAGGCCCCTAGGCCCTTGAGAGAGGGGCCTACTGTGTATGCCGAGGTCAGGACGACACCCAGCGCTTTTAAATGGGACGGCTCCGATTCCTCGGCACGCCAACAGCATCAGGAACGCATTTCTAGCCAGTCCACCGTGCCCTGGAAGGTTTCCACATTGACCGTCTCTCAGCTGCACTGAGGAAATAGTCTGCTGAGAACGCCTTCTGGCACCTCGGTTGGAAAGTCACTCTACTCACGGAGAAAGCCGGCTTGCACTGCAGCGGCGACTGAAGCAGAGTGCTTCAGGCTGGAACACTTCGGTCTTTTGGAAACAGGCAGACGCTTATAGGCCTAACGAGAGCCTGCCTCGGTTGAGGCCGTTCGCTCCACGCAGAACACCCTGCGTAAACAAGTTGATTCAGGGAGGGGCCCATTGTGTACCTTGTGTGGTTTGCGGCTTGTTGAACCCCCAGGTTACGTTTACTGCCTGTCTGGCTTGAGATGCGGGCCTGAAGGCACAGGCCGTCTTTCCCGGTTCGAAAGTTCCCTCGGTCGGGCCTTGAATTACACGGAGACACCCTTTCTGACGGGCCTCTCGTCACGGTAGGCATGGCTCTGGCAAGCAAATGAGCTCCCCCTCGTAAAACATGGTGCGCCCAGGGCCTGGTTGGGAGCTCATGCTGCTACGCTCTAGACCTACCTGGAGACCGAACGTCAGCCCTTGCCTCGAGGAGAGTCGCTTTACTGCCCTGCTGAAGCGGAGGCGCGCAGCCCTTTCCAAGAGGCCTGCGTCGCGGTTCTGCTTTCTTTTCTAGGTAGTGCGCCGCTCAGGACACCCAGGCCCCTCGCGTTTGCACCCTATTCCCTGCAAGCCCACTGAATACCGGCAGGCTCCGCTGGCCTGCTCAGCGGCATCCAGGCCCGGAAGCCCTTCCCAGTCACTCTGTGTATGCCGAGCGTAGGGCAACGCACAGCACACCTCCTTGGGGAGAGCTAGAGTTCCTCAGCACTGCAACAGCTACGGGGAAACTGTTCTCTCACGTCCTACTTGTCAAGGACCTCTGCCTCATTGCCCCTGTCTGAGCTGCACTGAGGCAAACAATCTGCTTCGCGGGCCTTCTAGGAACCCCTAGCCGAGGGCACCATTCCTATGGGAGAAAGTCAGCTTGCGTTCCTGCTGCCACTAAAGTACAGTGTTTCCTCTTACACTGCCGGCCTTTAAGTAGAGGCTAAGGCCCGATCGAGCCTACCCAGAGGGTTCCTCGGGTCAGGGGGTTGGCTACAGGCAGAGCACCCTGTGAAGAAAAGTGGATTCAGGGAAGGAGCGAGTGTGTAGCTAGTGTCCCTGTGCACGTACTAGAAATCACAAGGGGGTGAACCACGTGGGCACTGAAAGCGGGGGTCTGAGGGCGGAAGCCTTGTAGTCCCATTTTGAAAGCTCCATTCGTGCTGCCTTGAAGCTACCTGAATAACACCGTTTGTGAGGGGCCTCTAGGCCCTGGGCGCAGGGCTCGGGAAAGAGAAGGCATTTTCTCTAAAGAATCAGGGTGCTTCCGGAGGCGTGTTGGCAGCTCCCCCTGTCAGGCCGTAGGACTACAGGGAACGGCCACTTGAGGGCATGCCTCGAGAAAGGCTTTGAGTCTCCCTGCAGGAACGGAGCATACAGCAAGCTCTCTGAGGTCTCAGTCACTGTAGTGCTTTACTGGAACGGTGCTGCCCTTTTCAGGACTCCTAGACGCTTCAGGTGTGCACCCTTTTCCCTGCGAAAACCCCCGGCCCCTGTGGGCGTGCTGTGCCACACCCAGGCCCCTAGGCCCTTGAGAGAGGGGCCTACTGTGTATGCCGAGGTCAGGACGACACCCAGCGCTTTTAAATGGGACGGCTCCGATTCCTCGGCACGCCAACAGCATCAGGAACGCATTTCTAGCCAGTCCACCGTGCCCTGGAAGGTTTCCACATTGACCGTCTCTCAGCTGCACTGAGGAAATAGTCTGCTGAGAACGCCTTCTGGCACCTCGGTTGGAAAGTCACTCTACTCACGGAGAAAGCCGGCTTGCACTGCAGCGGCGACTGAAGCAGAGTGCTTCAGGCTGGAACACTTCGGTCTTTTGGAAACAGGCAGACGCTTATAGGCCTAACGAGAGCCTGCCTCGGTTGAGGCCGTTCGCTCCACGCAGAACACCCTGCGTAAACAAGTTGATTCAGGGAGGGGCCCATTGTGTACCTTGTGTGGTTTGCGGCTTGTTGAACCCCCAGGTTACGTTTACTGCCTGTCTGGCTTGAAATGCGGGCCTGAAGGCACAGGCCGTCTTTCCCGGTTCGAAAGTTCCCTCGGTCGGGCCTTGAATTACACGGAGAGACACCCTTTCTGACGGGCCTCTCGTCACGGTAGGCATGGCTCTGGCAAGCAAATGAGCTCCCCCTCGTAAAACATGGTGCGCCCAGGGCCTGGTTGGGAGCTCATGCTGCTACGCTCTAGACCTACCTGGAGACCGAACGTCAGCCCTTGCCTCGAGGAGAGTCGCTTTACTGCCCTGCTGAAGCGGAGGCGCGCAGCCCTTTCCAAGAGGCCTGCGTCGCGGTTCTGCTTTCTTTTCTAGGTAGTGCACCGCTCAGGACACCCAGGCCCCTCGCGTTTGCACCCTATTCCCTGCAAGCCCACTGAATACCGGCAGGCTCCACTGGCCTGCTCAGCGGCATCCAGGCCCGGAAGCCCTTCCCAGTCACTCTGTGTATGGCGAGCGTAGGGCAACGCACAGCACACCTCATTGGGGAGAGCTAGAGTTCCTCAGCACTGCAACAGCTACGGGGAAACTGTTCTCTCACGTCCTACTTGTCAAGGACCTCTGCCTCATTGCCCCTGTCTGAGCTGCACTGAGGCAAACAATCTGCTTCGTGGCCCTTCTAGGAACCCCTAGCCGAGGGCACCATTCCTATGGGAGAAAGTCAGCTTGCGTTCCTGCTGCCACTAAAGTACAGTGCTTCCTCTTACACTGCCGGCCTTTCAGTAGAGGCTAAGGCCCGATCGAGCTTACCCAGAGGGTTCCTCGGGTCAGGGGGTTGGCTACAGGCAGAGCACCCTGTGAAGAAAAGTGGATTCAGGGAAGGAGCGAGTGTGTAGCTAGTGTCCCTGTGCACGTACTAGAAATCACAAGGGGGTGAACCACGTGGGCACCGAAAGCGGGGGTCTGAGGGCGGAAGCCTTGTAGTCCCATTTTGAAAGCTCCATTCGTGCTGCCTTGAAGCTACCTGAATAACACCGTTTGTGAGGGGCCTCTAGGCCCTGGGCGCAGGGCTCGGGAAAGAGAAGGCATTTTCTCTAAAGAATCAGGGTGCTTCCGGAGCCGTGTTGACAGCTACCCCTGTCAGGCCGTAGGACTACAGGGAACGGCCACTTGAGGGCATGCCTCGAGAAAGGCTTTGAGTCTCCCTGCAGGAACGGAGCATACAGCAAGCTCTCTGAGGTCTCAGTCACTGTAGTGCTTTACTGGAACGGTGCTGCCCTTTTCAGGACTCCTAGACGCTTCAGGGGTGCACCCTTTTCCCTGCGAAAACCCCCGGCCCCTGTGGGCATGCTGTGCCACACCCAGGCCCCTAGGCCCTTGAGAGAGGGGCCTACTGTGTACGCCGAGGTCAGGACGACACCCAGCGCTTTTAAATGGGACGGCTCCGATTCCTCGGCACGCCAACAGCATCAGGAACGCATTTCTAGCCAGTCCACCGTGCCCTGGAAGGTTTCCACATTGACCGTCTCTCGGCTGCACTGAGGAAATAGTCTGCTGAGAACGCCTTCTGGCACCTCGGTTGGAAAGTCACTCTACTCACGGAGAAAGCCGGCTTGCACTGCAGCGGCGACTGAAGCAGAGTGCTTCAGGCTGGAACACTTCGGTCTTTTGGAAACAGGCAGACGCTTATAGGCCTAACGAGAGCCTGCCTCGGTTGAGGCCGTTCGCTCCACGCAGAACACCCTGCGTAAACAAGTTGATTCAGGGAGGGGCCCATTGTGTACCTTGTGTGGTTTGCGGCTTGTTGAACCCCCAGGTTACGTTTACTGCCTGTCTGGCTTGAAATGCGGGCCTGAAGGCACAGGCCGTCTTTCCCGGTTCGAAAGTTCCCTCGGTCGGGCCTTGAATTACACGGAGAGACACCCTTTCTGACGGGCCTCTCGTCACGGTAGGCATGGCTCTGGCAAGCAAATGAGCTGCCCCTCGTAAAACATGGTGCGCCCAGGGCCTGGTTGGGAGCTCATGCTGCTACGCTCTAGACCTACCTGGAGACCGAACGTCAGCCCTTGCCTCGAGGAGAGTCGCTTTACTGCCCTGCTGAAGCGGAGGCGCGCAGCCCTTTCCAAGAGGCCTGCGTCGCGGTTCTGCTTTCTTTTCTAGGTAGTGCGCCGCTCAGGACACCCAGGCCCCTCGCGTTTGCCCCCTATTCCCTGCAAGCCCACTGAATACCGGCAGGCTCCACTGGCCTGCTCAGCTGCATCCAGGCCCGGAAGCCCTTCCCAGTCACTCTGAGTATGCCGAGCGTAGGGCAACGCACAGCACACCTCCTTGGGGAGAGCTAGAGTTCCTCAGCACTGCAACAGCTACGGGGAAACTGTTCTCTCACGTCCTACTTGTCAAGGACCTCTGCCTCATTGCCCCTGTCTGAGCTGCACTGAGGCAAACAATCTGCTTCGCGGGCCTTCTAGGAACCCCTAGCCGAGGGCACCATTCCTATGGGAGAAAGTCAGCTTGCGTTCCTGCTGCCACTAAAGTACAGTGCTTCCTCTTACACTGCCGGCCTTTCAGTAGAGGCTAAGGCCCGATCGAGCCTACCCAGAGGGTTCCTCGGGTCAGGGGGTTGGCTACAGGCAGAGCACCCTGTGAAGAAAAGTGGATTCAGGGAAGGAGCGAGTGTGTAGCTAGTGTCCCTGTGCACGTACTAGAAATCACAGGGGGGTGAACCACGTGGGCACTGAAAGCGGGGGTCTGAGGGCGGAAGCCTTGTAGTCCCATTTTGAAAGCTCCATTCGTGCTGCCTTGAAGCTACCTGAATAACACCGTTTGTGAGGGGCCTCTAGGCCCTGGGCGCAGGGCTCGGGAAAGAGAAGGCATTTTCTCTAAAGAATCAGGGTGCTTCCGGAGCCGTGTTGGCAGCTACCCCTGTCAGGCCGTAGGACTACAGGGAACGGCCACTTGAGGGCATGCCTCGAGAAAGGCTTTGCGTCTCCCTGCAGGAACGGAGCATACAGCAAGCTCTCTGAGGTCTCAGTCACTGTAGTGCTTTACTGGAACGGTGCTGCCCTTTTCAGGACTCCTAGACGCTTCAGGTGTGCACCCTTTTCCCTGCGAAAAGCCCCGGCCCCTGTGGGCATGCTGTGCCACACCCAGGCCCCTAGGCCCTTGAGAGAGGGGCCTACTGTGTACGCCGAGGTCAGGACGACACCCAGCGCTTTTAAATGGGACGGCTCCGATTCCTCGGCACGCCAACAGCATCAGGAACGCATTTCTAGCCAGTCCACCGTGCCCTGGAAGGTTTCCACATTGACCGTCTCTCGGCTGCACTGAGGAAATAGTCTGCTGAGAACGCCTTCTGGCACCTCGGTTGGAAAGTCACTCTACTCACGGAGACAGCCGGCTTGCACTGCAGCGGCGACTGAAGCAGAGTGCTTCAGGCTGGAACACTTCGGTCTTTTGGAAACAGGCAGACGCTTATAGGCCTAACGAGAGCCTGCCTCGGTTGAGGCCGTTCGCTCCACGCAGAACACCCTGCGTAAACAAGTTGATTCAGGGAGGGGCCCATTGTGTACCTTGTGTGGTTTGCGGCTTGTTGAACCCCCGGGTTACGTTTACTGCCTGTCTGGCTTGAGATGCGGGCCTGAAGGCACAGGCCGTCTTTCCCGGTTCGAAAGTTCCCTCGGTCGGGCCTTGAATTACACGGAGAGACACCCTTTCTGACGGGCCTCTCGTCACGGTAGGCATGGCTCTGGCAAGCAAATGAGCTCCCCCTCGTAAAACATGGTGCGCCCAGGGCCTGGTTGGGAGCTCATGCTGCTACGCTCTAGACCTACCTGGAGACCGAACGTCAGCCCTTGCCTCGAGGAGAGTCGCTTTACTGCCCTGCTGAAGCGGAGGCGCGCAGCCCTTTCCAAGAGGCCTGCGTCGCGGTTCTGCTTTCTTTTCTAGGTAGTGCGCCTCTCAGGACACCCAGGCCCCTCGCGTTTGCCCCCTATTCCCTGCAAGCCCACTGAATACCGGCAGGCTCCACTGGCCTGCTCAGCGGCATCCAGGCACCCAGTCACTCTGAGTATGCCGAGCGTAGGGCAACGCACAGCACACCTCCTTGGGGAGAGCTAGAGTTCCTCAGCACTGCAACAGCTACGGGGAAACTGTTCTCTCACGTCCTACTTGTCAAGGACCTCTGCCTCATTGCCCCTGTCTGAGCTGCACTGAGGCAAACAATCTGCTTCGCGGGCCTTCTAGGAACCCCTAGCCGAGGGCACCATTCCTATGGGAGAAAGTCAGCTTGCGTTCCTGCTGCCACTAAAGTACAGTGTTTCCTCTTACACTGCCGGCCTTTAAGTAGAGGCTAAGGCCCGATCGAGCCTACCCAGAGGGTTCCTCGGGTCAGGGGGTTGGCTACAGGCAGAGCACCCTGTGAAGAAAAGTGGATTCAGGGAAGGAGCGAGTGTGTAGCTAGTGTCCCTGTGCACGTACTAGAAATCACAAGGGGGTGAACCACGTGGGCACTGAAAGCGGGGGTCTGAGGGCGGAAGCCTTGTAGTCCCATTTTGAAAGCTCCATTCGTGCTGCCTTGAAGCTACCTGAATAACACCGTTTGTGAGGGGCCTCTAGGCCCTGGGCGCAGGGCTCGGGAAAGAGAAGGCATTTTCTCTAAAGAATCAGGGTGCTTCCGGAGCCGTGTTGGCAGCTCCCCCTGTCAGGCCGTAGGACTACAGGGAACGGCCACTTGAGGGCATGCCTCGAGAAAGGCTTTGAGTCTCCCTGCAGGAACGGAGCATACAGCAAGCTCTCTGAGGTCTCAGTCACTGTAGTGCTTTACTGGAACGGTGCTGCCCTTTTCAGGACTCCTAGACGCTTCAGGTGTGCACCCTTTTCCCTGCGAAAACCCCCGGCCCCTGTGGGCATGCTGTGCCACACCCAGGCCCCTAGGCCCTTGAGAGAGGGGCCTACTGTGTATGCCGAGGTCAGGACGACACCCAGCGCTTTTAAATGGGACGGCTCCGATTCCTCGGCACGCCAACAGCATCAGGAACGCATTTCTAGCCAGTCCACCGTGCCCTGGAAGGTTTCCACATTGACCGTCTCTCAGCTGCACTGAGGAAATAGTCTGCTGAGAACGCCTTCTGGCACCTCGGTTGGAAAGTCACTCTACTCACGGAGAAAGCCGGCTTGCACTGCAGCGGCGACTGAAGCAGAGTGCTTCAGGCTGGAACACTTCGGTCTTTTGGAAACAGGCAGACGCTTATAGGCCTAACGAGAGCCTGCCTCGGTTGAGGCCGTTCGCTCCACGCAGAACACCCTGCGTAAACAAGTTGATTCAGGGAGGGGCCCATTGTGTACCTTGTGTGGTTTGCGGCTTGTTGAACCCCCAGGTTACGTTTACTGCCTGTCTGGCTTGAGATGCGGGCCTGAAGGCACAGGCCGTCTTTCCCGGTTCGAAAGTTCCCTCGGTCGGGCCTTGAATTACACGGAGACACCCTTTCTGACGGGCCTCTCGTCACGGTAGGCATGGCTCTGGCAAGCAAATGAGCTCCCCCTCGTAAAACATGGTGCGCCCAGGGCCTGGTTGGGAGCTCATGCTGCTATGCTCTAGACCTACCTGGAGACCGAACGTCAGCCCTTGCCTCGAGGAGAGTCGCTTTACTGCCCTGCTGAAGCGGAGGCGCGCAGCCCTTTCCAAGAGGCCTGCGTCGCGGTTCTGCTTTCTTTTCTAGGTAGTGCGCCGCTCAGGACACCCAGGCCCCTCGCGTTTGCACCCTATTCCCTGCAAGCCCACTGAATACCGGAAGGCTCCGCTTGCCTGCTCAGCGGCATCCAGGCCCGGAAGCCCTTCCCAGTCACTCTGTGTATGCCGAGCGTAGGGCAACGCACAGCACACCTCCTTGGGGAGAGCTAGAGTTCCTCAGCACTGCAACAGCTACGGGGAAACTGTTCTCTCACGTCCTACTTGTCAAGGACCTCTGCCTCATTGCCCCTGTCTGAGCTGCACTGAGGCAAACAATCTGCTTCGCGGGCCTTCTAGGAACCCCTAGCCGAGGGCACCATTCCTATGGGAGAAAGTCAGCTTGCGTTCCTGCTGCCACTAAAGTACAGTGTTTCCTCTTACACTGCCGGCCTTTAAGTAGAGGCTAAGGCCCGATCGAGCCTACCCAGAGGGTTCCTCGGGTCAGGGGGTTGGCTACAGGCAGAGCACCCTGTGAAGAAAAGTGGATTCAGGGAAGGAGCGAGTGTGTAGCTAGTGTCCCTGTGCACGTACTAGAAATCACAAGGGGGTGAACCACGTGGGCACTGAAAGCGGGGGTCTGAGGGCGGAAGCCTTGTAGTCCCATTTTGAAAGCTCCATTCGTGCTGCCTTGAAGCTACCTGAATAACACCGTTTGTGAGGGGCCTCTAGGCCCTGGGCGCAGGGCTCGGGAAAGAGAAGGCATTTTCTCTAAAGAATCAGGGTGCTTCCGGAGGCGTGTTGGCAGCTCCCCCTGTCAGGCCGTAGGACTACAGGGAACGGCCACTTGAGGGCATGCCTCGAGAAAGGCTTTGAGTCTCCCTGCAGGAACGGAGCATACAGCAAGCTCTCTGAGGTCTCAGTCACTGTAGTGCTTTACTGGAACGGTGCTGCCCTTTTCAGGACTCCTAGACGCTTCAGGTGTGCACCCTTTTCCCTGCGAAAACCCCCGGCCCCTGTGGGCGTGCTGTGCCACACCCAGGCCCCTAGGCCCTTGAGAGAGGGGCCTACTGTGTATGCCGAGGTCAGGACGACACCCAGCGCTTTTAAATGGGACGGCTCCGATTCCTCGGCACGCCAACAGCATCAGGAACGCATTTCTAGCCAGTCCACCGTGCCCTGGAAGGTTTCCACATTGACCGTCTCTCAGCTGCACTGAGGAAATAGTCTGCTGAGAACGCCTTCTGGCACCTCGGTTGGAAAGTCACTCTACTCACGGAGAAAGCCGGCTTGCACTGCAGCGGCGACTGAAGCAGAGTGCTTCAGGCTGGAACACTTCGGTCTTTTGGAAACAGGCAGACGCTTATAGGCCTAACGAGAGCCTGCCTCGGTTGAGGCCGTTCGCTCCACGCAGAACACCCTGCGTAAACAAGTTGATTCAGGGAGGGGCCCATTGTGTACCTTGTGTGGTTTGCGGCTTGTTGAACCCCCAGGTTACGTTTACTGCCTGTCTGGCTTGAAATGCGGGCCTGAAGGCACAGGCCGTCTTTCCCGGTTCGAAAGTTCCCTCGGTCGGGCCTTGAATTACACGGAGAGACACCCTTTCTGACGGGCCTCTCGTCACGGTAGGCATGGCTCTGGCAAGCAAATGAGCTCCCCCTCGTAAAACATGGTGCGCCCAGGGCCTGGTTGGGAGCTCATGCTGCTACGCTCTAGACCTACCTGGAGACCGAACGTCAGCCCTTGCCTCGAGGAGAGTCGCTTTACTGCCCTGCTGAAGCGGAGGCGCGCAGCCCTTTCCAAGAGGCCTGCGTCGCGGTTCTGCTTTCTTTTCTAGGTAGTGCACCGCTCAGGACACCCAGGCCCCTCGCGTTTGCACCCTATTCCCTGCAAGCCCACTGAATACCGGCAGGCTCCACTGGCCTGCTCAGCGGCATCCAGGCCCGGAAGCCCTTCCCAGTCACTCTGTGTATGGCGAGCGTAGGGCAACGCACAGCACACCTCATTGGGGAGAGCTAGAGTTCCTCAGCACTGCAACAGCTACGGGGAAACTGTTCTCTCACGTCCTACTTGTCAAGGACCTCTGCCTCATTGCCCCTGTCTGAGCTGCACTGAGGCAAACAATCTGCTTCGTGGCCCTTCTAGGAACCCCTAGCCGAGGGCACCATTCCTATGGGAGAAAGTCAGCTTGCGTTCCTGCTGCCACTAAAGTACAGTGCTTCCTCTTACACTGCCGGCCTTTCAGTAGAGGCTAAGGCCCGATCGAGCTTACCCAGAGGGTTCCTCGGGTCAGGGGGTTGGCTACAGGCAGAGCACCCTGTGAAGAAAAGTGGATTCAGGGAAGGAGCGAGTGTGTAGCTAGTGTCCCTGTGCACGTACTAGAAATCACAAGGGGGTGAACCACGTGGGCACCGAAAGCGGGGGTCTGAGGGCGGAAGCCTTGTAGTCCCATTTTGAAAGCTCCATTCGTGCTGCCTTGAAGCTACCTGAATAACACCGTTTGTGAGGGGCCTCTAGGCCCTGGGCGCAGGGCTCGGGAAAGAGAAGGCATTTTCTCTAAAGAATCAGGGTGCTTCCGGAGCCGTGTTGGCAGCTCCCCCTGTCAGGCCGTAGGACTACAGGGAACGGCCACTTGAGGGCATGCCTCGAGAAAGGCTTTGAGTCTCCCTGCAGGAACGGAGCATACAGCAAGCTCTCTGAGGTCTCAGTCACTGTAGTGCTTTACTGGAACGGTGCTGCCCTTTTCAGGACTCCTAGACGCTTCAGGGGTGCACCCTTTTCCCTGCGAAAACCCCCGGCCCCTGTGGGCATGCTATGCCACACCCAGGCCCCTAGGCCCTTGAGAGAGGGGCCTACTGTATACGCCGAGGTCAGGACGACACCCAGCGCTTTTAAATGGGACGGCTCCGATTCCTCGGCACGCCAACAGCATCAGGAACGCATTTCTAGCCAGTCCACCGTGCCCTGGAAGGTTTCCACATTGACCGTCTATCGGCTGCACTGAGGAAATAGTCTGCTGAGAACGCCTTCTGGCACCTCGGTTGGAAAGTCACTCTACTCACGGAGAAAGCCGGCTTGCACTGCAGCGGCGACTGAAGCAGAGTGCTTCAGGCTGGAACACTTCGGTCTTTTGGAAACAGGCAGACGCTTATAGGCCTAACGAGAGCCTGCCTCGGTTGAGGCCGTTCGCTCCACGCAGAACACCCTGCGTAAACAAGTTGATTCAGGGAGGGGCCCATTGTGTACCTTGTGTGGTTTGCGGCTTGTTGAATCCCAGGTTACGTTTACTGCCTGTCTGGCTTGAAATGCGGGCCTGAAGGCACAGGCCGTCTTTCCCGGTTCGAAAGTTCCCTCGGTCGGGCCTTGAATTACACGGAGAGACACCCTTTCTGACGGGCCTCTCGTCACGGTAGGCATGGCTCTGGCAAGCAAATGAGCTGCCCCTCGTAAAACATGGTGCGCCCAGGGCCTGGTTGGGAGCTCATGCTGCTACGCTCTAGACCTACCTGGAGACCGAACGTCAGCCCTTGCCTCGAGGAGAGTCGCTTTACTGCCCTGCTGAAGCGGAGGCGCGCAGCCCTTTCCAAGAGGCCTGCGTCGCGTTTCTGCTTTCTTTTCTAGGTAGTGCGCCGCTCAGGACACCCAGGCCCCTCGCGTTTGCCCCCTATTCCCTGCAAGCCCACTGAATACCGGCAGGCTCCACTGGCCTGCTCAGCGGCATCCAGGCCCGGAAGCCCTTCCCAGTCACTCTGAGTATGCCGAGCGTAGGGCAACGCACAGCACACCTCCTTGGGGAGAGCTAGAGTTCCTCAGCACTGCAACAGCTACGGGGAAACTGTTCTCTCACGTCCTACTTGTCAAGGACCTCTGCCTCATTGCCCCTGTCTGAGCTGCACTGAGGCAAACAATCTGCTTCGCGGGCCTTCTAGGAACCCCTAGCCGAGGGCACCATTCCTATGGGAGAAAGTCAGCTTGCGTTCCTGCTGCCACTAAAGTACAGTGCTTCCTCTTACACTGCCGGCCTTTCAGTAGAGGCTAAGGCCCGATCGAGCCTACCCAGAGGGTTCCTCGGGTCAGGGGGTTGGCTACAGGCAGAGCACCCTGTGAAGAAAAGTGGATTCAGGGAAGGAGCGAGTGTGTAGCTAGTGTCCCTGTGCACGTACTAGAAATCACAGGGGGGTGAACCACGTGGGCACTGAAAGCGGGGGTCTGAGGGCGGAAGCCTTGTAGTCCCATTTTGAAAGCTCCATTCGTGCTGCCTTGAAGCTACCTGAATAACACCGTTTGTGAGGGGCCTCTAGGCCCTGGGCGCAGGGCTCGGGAAAGAGAAGGCATTTTCTCTAAAGAATCAGGGTGCTTCCGGAGCCGTGTTGGCAGCTACCCCTGTCAGGCCGTAGGACTACAGGGAACGGCCACTTGAGGGCATGCCTCGAGAAAGGCTTTGCGTCTCCCTGCAGGAACGGAGCATACAGCAAGCTCTCTGAGGTCTCAGTCACTGTAGTGCTTTACTGGAACGGTGCTGCCCTTTTCAGGACTCCTAGACGCTTCAGGTGTGCACCCTTTTCCCTGCGAAAAGCCCCGGCCCCTGTGGGCATGCTGTGCCACACCCAGGCCCCTAGGCCCTTGAGAGAGGGGCCTACTGTGTACGCCGAGGTCAGGACGACACCCAGCGCTTTTAAATGGGACGGCTCCGATTCCTCGGCACGCCAACAGCATCAGGAACGCATTTCTAGCCAGTCCACCGTGCCCTGGAAGGTTTCCACATTGACCGTCTCTCGGCTGCACTGAGGAAATAGTCTGCTGAGAACGCCTTCTGGCACCTCGGTTGGAAAGTCACTCTACTCACGGAGACAGCCGGCTTGCACTGCAGCGGCGACTGAAGCAGAGTGCTTCAGGCTGGAACACTTCGGTCTTTTGGAAACAGGCAGACGCTTATAGGCCTAACGAGAGCCTGCCTCGGTTGAGGCCGTTCGCTCCACGCAGAACACCCTGCGTAAACAAGTTGATTCAGGGAGGGGCCCATTGTGTACCTTGTGTGGTTTGCGGCTTGTTGAACCCCCGGGTTACGTTTACTGCCTGTCTGGCTTGAGATGCGGGCCTGAAGGCACAGGCCGTCTTTCCCGGTTCGAAAGTTCCCTCGGTCGGGCCTTGAATTACACGGAGAGACACCCTTTCTGACGGGCCTCTCGTCACGGTAGGCATGGCTCTGGCAAGCAAATGAGCTCCCCCTCGTAAAACATGGTGCGCCCAGGGCCTGGTTGGGAGCTCATGCTGCTACGCTCTAGACCTACCTGGAGACCGAACGTCAGCCCTTGCCTCGAGGAGAGTCGCTTTACTGCCCTGCTGAAGCGGAGGCGCGCAGCCCTTTCCAAGAGGCCTGCGTCGCGGTTCTGCTTTCTTTTCTAGGTAGTGCGCCGCTCAGGACACCCAGGCCCCTCGCCTTTGCACCCTATTCCCTGCAAGCCCACTGAACACCGGCAGGCTCCACTGGCCTGCTCAGCGGCATCCAGGCACCCAGTCACTCTGAGTATGCCGAGCGTAGGGCAACGCACAGCACACCTCCTTGGGGAGAGCTAGAGTTCCTCAGCACTGCAACAGCTACGGGGAAACTGTTCTCTCACGTCCTACTTGTCAAGGACCTCTGCCTCATTGCCCCTGTCTGAGCTGCACTGAGGCAAACAATCTGCTTCGCGGGCCTTCTAGGAACCCCTAGCCGAGGGCACCATTCCTATGGGAGAAAGTCAGCTTGCGTTCCTGCTGCCGCTAAAGTACAGTGCTTCCTCTTACACTGCAGGCCTTTCAGTAGAGGCTAAGGCCCGATCGAGCCTACCCAGAGGGTTCCTCGGGTCAGGGGGTTGGCTACAGGCAGAGCACCCTGTGAAGAAAAGTGGATTCAGGGAAGGAGCGAGTGTGTAGCTAGTGTCCCTGTGCACGTACTAGAAATCACAAGGGGGTGAGCCACGTGGGCACCGAAAGCGGGGGTCTGAGGGCGGAAGCCTTGTAGTCCCATTTTGAAAGCTCCATTCGTGCTGCCTTGAAGCTACCTGAATAACACCGTTTGTGAGGGGCCTCTGGGCCCTGGGCGCAGGGCTCGGGAAAGAGAAGGCATTTTCTCTAAAGAATCAGGGTGCTTCCGGAGCCGTGTTGGCAGCTCCCCCTGTCAGGCCGTAGGACTACAGGGAACGGCCACTTGAGGGCATGCCTCGAGAAAGGCTTTGCGTCTCCCTGCAGGAACGGAGCATACAGCAAGCTCTCTGAGGTCTCAGTCACTGTAGTGCTTTACTGGAACGGTGCTGCCCTTTTCAGGACTCCTAGACGCTTCAGGTGTGCACCCTTTTCCCTGCGAAAAGCCCCGGCCCCTGTGGGCATGCTGTGCCACACCCAGGCCCCTAGGCCCTTGAGAGAGGGGCCTACTGTGTACGCCGAGGTCAGGACGACACCCAGCGCTTTTAAATGGGACGGCTCCGATTCCTCGGCACGCCAACAGCATCAGGAACGCATTCCTAGCCAGTCCACCGTGCCCTGGAAGGTTTCCACATTGACCGTCTCTCGGCTGCACTGAGGAAATAGTCTGCTGAGAACGCCTTCTGGCACCTCGGTTGGAAAGTCACTCTACTCACGGAGACAGCCGGCTTGCACTGCAGCGGCGACTGAAGCAGAGTGCTTCAGGCTGGAACACTTCGGTCTTTTGGAAACAGGCAGACGCTTATAGGCCTAACGAGAGCCTGCCTCGGTTGAGGCCGTTCGCTCCACGCAGAACACCCTGCGTAAACAAGTTGATTCAGGGAGGGGCCCATTGTGTACCTTGTGTGGTTTGCGGCTTGTTGAACCCCCGGGTTACGTTTACTGCCTGTCTGGCTTGAGATGCGGGCCTGAAGGCACAGGCCGTCTTTCCCGGTTCGAAAGTTCCCTCGGTCGGGCCTTGAATTACACGGAGAGACACCCTTTCTGACGGGCCTCTCGTCACGGTAGGCATGGCTCTGGCAAGCAAATGAGCTCCCCCTCGTAAAACATGGTGCGCCCAGGGCCTGGTTGGGAGCTCATGCTGCTACGCTCTAGACCTACCTGGAGACCGAACGTCAGCCCTTACCTCGAGGAGAGTCGCTTTACTGCCCTGCTGAAGCGGAGGCGCGCAGCCCTTTCCAAGAGGCCTGCGTCGCGGTTCTGCTTTCTTTTCTAGGTAGTGCGCCGCTCAGGACACCCAGGCCCCTCGCGTTTGCACCCTATTCCCTGCAAGCCCACTGAACACCGGCAGGCTCCACTGGCCTGCTCAGCGGCATCCAGGCACCCAGTCACTCTGAGTATGCCGAGCGTAGGGCAACGCACAGCACACCTCCTTGGGGAGAGCTAGAGTTCCTCAGCACTGCAACAGCTACGGGGAAACTGTTCTCTCACGTCCTACTTGTCAAGGACCTCTGCCTCATTGCCCCTGTCTGAGCTGCACTGAGGCAAACAATCTGCTTCGCGGGCCTTCTAGGAACCCCTAGCCGAGGGCACCATTCCTATGGGAGAAAGTCAGCTTGCGTTCCTGCTGCCGCTAAAGTACAGTGCTTCCTCTTACACTGCAGGCCTTTCAGTAGAGGCTAAGGCCCGATCGAGCCTACCCAGAGGGTTCCTCGGGTCAGGGGGTTGGCTACAGGCAGAGCACCCTGTGAAGAAAAGTGGATTCAGGGAAGGAGCGAGTGTGTAGCTAGTGTCCCTGTGCACGTACTAGAAATCACAAGGGGGTGAACCACGTGGGCACCGAAAGCGGGGGTCTGAGGGCGGAAGCCTTGTAGTCCCATTTTGAAAGCTCCATTCGTGCTGCCTTGAAGCTACCTGAATAACACCGTTTGTGAGGGGCCTCTGGGCCCTGGGCGCAGGGCTCGGGAAAGAGAAGGCATTTTCTCTAAAGAATCAGGGTGCTTCCGGAGCCGTGTTGGCAGCTCCCCCTGTCAGGCCGTAGGACTACAGGGAACGGCCACTTGAGGGCATGCCTCGAGAAAGGCTTTGCGTCTCCCTGCAGGAACGGAGCATACAGCAAGCTCTCTGGGGTCTCAGTCACTGTAGTGATTTACTGGAACGGTGCTGCCCTTTTCAGGACTCCTAGACGCTTCAGGTGTGCACCCTTTTCCCTGCGAAAAGCCCCGGCCCCTGTGGGCATGCTGTGCCACACCCAGGCCCCTAGGCCCTTGCGAGAGGGGCCTACTGTGTACGCCGAGGTCAGGACGACACCCAGCGCTTTTAAATGGGACGGCTCCGATTCCTCGGCACGCCAACAGCATCAGGAACGCATTTCTAGCCAGTCCACCGTGCCCTGGAAGGTTTCCACATTGACCGTCTCTCGGCTGCACTGAGGAAATAGTCTGCTGAGAACGCCTTCTGGCACCTCGGTTGGAAAGTCACTCTACTCACGGAGACAGCCGGCTTGCACTGCAGCGGCGACTGAAGCAGAGTGCTTCAGGCTGGAACACTTCGGTCTTTTGGAAACAGGCAGACGCTTATAGGCCTAACGAGAGCCTGCCTCGGTTGAGGCCGTTCGCTCCACGCAGAACACCCTGCGTAAACAAGTTGATTCAGGGAGGGGCCCATTGTGTACCTTGTGTGGTTTGCGGCTTGTTGAACCCCCGGGTTACGTTTACTGCCTGTCTGGCTTGAGATGCGGGCCTGAAGGCACAGGCCGTCTTTCCCGGTTCGAAAGTTCCCTCGGTCGGGCCTTGAATTACACGGAGAGACACCCTTTCTGACGGGCCTCTCGTCACGGTAGGCATGGCTCTGGCAAGCAAATGAGCTCCCCCTCGTAAAACATGGTGCGCCCAGGGCCTGGTTGGGAGCTCATGCTGCTACGCTCTAGACCTACCTGGAGACCGAACGTCAGCCCTTGCCTCGAGGAGAGTCGCTTTACTGCCCTGCTGAAGCGGAGGCGCGCAGCCCTTTCCAAGAGGCCTGCGTCGCGGTTCTGCTTTCTTTTCTAGGTAGTGCGCCGCTCAGGACACCCAGGCCCCTCGCGTTTGCACCCTATTCCCTGCAAGCCCACTGAATACCGGCAGGCTCCACTGGCCTGCTCAGCGGCATCCAGGCACCCAGTCACTCTGAGTATGCCGAGCGTAGGGCAACGCACAGCACACCTCCTTGGGGAGAGCTAGAGTTCCTCAGCACTGCAACAGCTACGGGGAAACTGTTCTCTCACGTCCTACTTGTCAAGGACCTCTGCCTCATTGCCCCTGTCTGAGCTGCACTGAGGCAAACAATCTGCTTCGCGGGCCTTCTAGGAACCCCTAGCCGAGGGCACCATTCCTATGGGAGAAAGTCAGCTTGCGTTCCTGCTGCCGCTAAAGTACAGTGCTTCCTCTTACACTGCAGGCCTTTCAGTAGAGGCTAAGGCCCGATCGAGCCTACCCAGAGGGTTCCTCGGGTCAGGGGGTTGGCTACAGGCAGAGCACCCTGTGAAGAAAAGTGGATTCAGGGAAGGAGCGAGTGTGTAGCTAGTGTCCCTGTGCACGTACTAGAAATCACAAGGGGGTGAGCCACGTGGGCACCGAAAGCGGGGGTCTGAGGGCGGAAGCCTTGTAGTCCCATTTTGAAAGCTCCATTCGTGCTGCCTTGAAGCTACCTGAATAACACCGTTTGTGAGGGGCCTCTGGGCCCTGGGCGCAGGGCTCGGGAAAGAGAAGGCATTTTCTCTAAAGAATCAGGGTGCTTCCGGAGCCGTGTTGGCAGCTCCCCCTGTCAGGCCGTAGGACTACAGGGAACGGCCACTTGAGGGCATGCCTCGAGAAAGGCTTTGCGTCTCCCTGCAGGAACGGAGCATACAGCAAGCTCTCTGAGGTCTCAGTCACTGTAGTGCTTTACTGGAACGGTGCTGCCCTTTTCAGGACTCCTAGACGCTTCAGGTGTGCACCCTTTTCCCTGCGAAAAGCCCCGGCCCCTGTGGGCATGCTGTGCCACACCCAGGCCCCTAGGCCCTTGAGAGAGGGGCCTACTGTGTACGCCGAGGTCAGGACGACACCCAGCGCTTTTAAATGGGACGGCTCCGATTCCTCGGCACGCCAACAGCATCAGGAACGCATTTCTAGCCAGTCCACCGTGCCCTGGAAGGTTTCCACATTGACCGTCTCTCGGCTGCACTGAGGAAATAGTCTGCTGAGAACGCCTTCTGGCACCTCGGTTGGAAAGTCACTCTACTCACGGAGACAGCCGGCTTGCACTGCAGCGGCGACTGAAGCAGAGTGCTTCAGGCTGGAACACTTCGGTCTTTTGGAAACAGGCAGACGCTTATTGGCCTAACGAGAGCCTGCCTCGGTTGAGGCCGTTCGCTCCACGCGGAACACCCTGCGTAAACAAGTTGATTCAGGGAGGGGCCCATTGTGTACCTTGTGTGGTTTGCGGCTTGTTGAACCCCCGGGTTACGTTTACTGCCTGTCTGGCTTGAGATGCGGGCCTGAAGGCACAGGCCGTCTTTCCCGGTTCGAAAGTTCCCTCGGTCGGGCCTTGAATTACACGGAGAGACACCCTTTCTGACGGGCCTCTCGTCACGGTAGGCATGGCTCTGGCAAGCAAATGAGCTGCCCCTCGTAAAACATGGTGCGCCCAGGGCCTGGTTGGGAGCTCATGCTGCTACGCTCTAGACCTACCTGGAGACCGAACGTCAGCCCTTGCCTCGAGGAGAGTCGCTTTACTGCCCTGCTGAAGCGGAGGCGCGCAGCCCTTTCCAAGAGGCCTGCGTCGCGTTTCTGCTTTCTTTTCTAGGTAGTGCGCCGCTCAGGACACCCAGGGCCCCTCGCGTTTGCCCCCCTATTCCCTGCAAGCCACTGAATACCGGCAGGCTCCACTGGCCTGCTCAGCGGCATCCAGGCCGGAAGCCCTTCCAGTCACTCTGAGTATGCCGAGCGTAGGGCAACGCACAGCACACCTCCTTGGGGAGAGCTAGAGTTCCTCAGCACTGCAACAGCTACGGGGAAACTGTTCTCTCACGTCCTACTTGTCAAGGACCTCTGCCTCATTGCCCCTGTCTGAGCTGCACTGAGGCAAACAATCTGCTTCGCGGGCCTTCTAGGAACCCCTAGCCGAGGGCACCATTCCTATGGGAGGAAAGTCAGCTTGCGTTCCTGCTGCCACTAAAGTTACAGTGCTTCCTCTTACACTGCCGGCCTTTCAGTAGAGGCCTAAGGCCCGATCGAGCCTACCCAGAGGGTTCCTCGGGTCAGGGGGGTTGGCTACAGGCAGAGCACCCTGTGAAGAAAAGTGGATTCAGGGAAGGAGCGAGTGTGTAGCTAGTGTCCCTGTGCACGTACTAGAAATCACAGGGGGGTGAACCACGTGGGCACTGAAAGCGGGGGTCTGAGGGCGGAAGCCTTGTAGTCCCATTTTGAAAGCTCCATTCGTGCTGCCTTGAAGCTACCTGAATAACACCGTTTGTGAGGGGCCTCTAGGCCCTGGCGCAGGGCTCGGGAAAGAGAAGGCATTTTCTCTAAAGAATCAGGGTGCTTCCGGAGCCGTGTTGGCAGCTACCCCTGTCAGGCCGTAGGACTACAGGGAACGGCCACTTGAGGGCATGCCTCGAGAAAAGGCTTTGCGTCTCCCTGCAGGAACGGAGCATACAGCAAGCTCTCTGAGGTCTCAGTCACTGTAGTGCTTTACTGGAACGGTGCTGCCCTTTTCAGGACTCCTAGACGCTTCAGGTGTGCACCCTTTTCCTGCGAAAAGCCCCCGGCCCCTGTGGGCATGCTGTGCCACACCCAGGCCCCTAGCCCTTGAGAGAGGGCATACTGTGTACGCCGAGGTCAGGACGACACCCAGCGCTTTTAAATGGGACGGCTCCGATTCCTCGGCACGCCAACAGCATCAGGAACGCATTTCTAGCCAGTCCACCGTGCCCTGGAAGGTTTCCACATTGACCGTCTCTCGGCTGCACTGAGGAAATAGTCTGCTGAGAACGCCTTCTGGCACCTCGGTTGGAAAGTCACTCTACTCACGGAGACAGCCGGCTTGCACTGCAGCGGCGACTGAAGCAGAGTGCTTCAGGCTGGAACACTTCGGTCTTTTGGAAACAGGCAGACGCTTATAGGGCCTAACGAGAGCCTGCCTCGGTTGAGGCCGTTCGCTCCACGCAGAACACCCTGCGTAAACAAGTTGATTCAGGGAGGGGCCCATTGTGTACCTTGTGTGGTTTGCGGCTTGTTGAACCCCCGGGTTACGTTTACTGCCTGTCTGGCTTGAGATGCGGGCCTGAAGGCACAGGCCGTCTTTCCCGGTTCGAAAGTTCCCTCGGTCGGGCCTTGAATTACACGGAGAGACACCCTTTCTGACGGGCCTCTCGTCACGGTAGGCATGGCTCTGGCAAGCAAATGAGCTCCCCCCTCGTAAAACATGGTGCGCCCAGGGCCTGGTTGGGAGCTCATGCCTGCTACGCTCTAGACCTACCTGGAGACCGAACGTCAGCCCTTGCCTCGAGGAGAGTCGCTTTACTGCCCTGCTGAAGCGGAGGCGCGCAGCCCTTTCCAAGAGGCCTGCGTCGCGGTTCTGCTTTCTTTTCTAGTAGTGCGCCGCTCAGGACACCCAGGCCCCTCGCCTTTGCACCCTATTCCCTGCAAGCCCACTGAACACACGGCAGGCTCCACTGGCCTGCTCAGCGGCATCCAGGCACCCAGTCACTCTGAGTATGCCGAGCGTAGGGCAACGCACAGCACACCTCCTGGGGAGAGCTAGAGTTCCTCAGCACTGCAACAGCTACGGGGAAACTGTTCTCTCACGTCCTACTTGTCAAGGACCTCTGCCTCATTGCCCCTGTCTGAGCTGCACTGAGGCAAACAATCTGCTTTCGCGGGCCTTCTAGGAACCCCTAGCCGAGGGCACCATTCCTATGGGAGAAGTCAGCTTGCGTTCCTGCTGCCGCTAAAGTACAGTGCTTCCTCTTACACTGCAGGCCTTTCAGTAGAGGCTAAGGCCCGATCGAGCCTACCCAGAGGGTTCCTCGGGTCAGGGGTTGGCTACAGGCAGAGCACCCTGTGAAGAAAAGTGGAATTCAGGGAAGGAGCGAGTGTGTAGCTAGTGTCCTGTGCACGTACTAGAAATCACAAGGGGGTGAGCCACGTGGGCACCGAAAGCGGGGGTCTGAGGGCGGAAGCCTTGTAGTCCCATTTTGAAAGCTCCATTCGTGCTGCCTTGAAGCTACCTGAATAACAACCGTTTGTGAGGGGCCTCTGGGCCCTGGGCGCAGGGCTCGGGAAAGAGAAGGCATTTTCTCTAAAGAATCAGGGTGCTTCCGGAGCCGTGTTGGCAGCTCCCCCTGTCAGGCCGTAGGACTACAGGGAACGGCCACTTGAGGGCATGCCTCGAGAAAGGCTTTGCGTCTCCCTGCAGGAACGGAGCATACAGCAAGCTCTCTGAGGTCTCAGTCACTGTAGTGCTTTAGTGGAACGGTGCTGCCCTTTTCAGGACTCCTAGACGCTTCAGGTGTGCACCCTTTTCCCTGCGAAAAGCCCCGGCCCCTGTGGGCATGCTGTGCCACACCCAGGCCCCTAGGCCCTTGAGAGAGGGGCCTACTGTGTACGCCGAGGTCAGGACGACACCCAGCGCTTTTAAATGGGACGGCTCCGATTCTCGGCACGCCAACAGCATCAGGAACGCATTTCTAGCCAGTCCACCGTGCCCTGGAAGGTTTCCACATTGACCGTCTCTCGGCTGCACTGAGGAAATAGTCTGCTGAGAACGCCTTCTGGCACCTCGGTTGGAAAGTCACTCTACTCACGGAGAAAGCCGGCTTGCACTGCAGCGGCGACTGAAGCAGAGTGCTTCAGGCTGGAACACTTCGTCTTTTGGAAACAGGCAGACGCTTATAGGCCTAACGAGAGCCCTGCCTCGGTTGAGGCCGTTCGCTCCACGCAGACACCCTGCGTAAACAAGTTGATTCAGGGAGGGGGCCCATTGTGTACCTTGTGTGGTTTGCGGCTTGTTGAACCCCGGGTTACGTTTACTGCCTGTCTGGCTTGAGATGCGGGCCTGAAGGCACAGGCCGTCTTTCCGGTTCGAAAGTTCCCTCGGTCGGTGCCTTGAATTACACGGAGAGACACCCTTTCTGACGGGCCTCTCGTCACGGTAGGCATGGCTCTGGCAAGCAAATGAGCTCCCCCTCGTAAAACATGGTGCGCCCAGGCCTGGTTGGGAGCTCA
Organism: Hyperoodon ampullatus; assembly: GCF_949752795.1. NCBI lineage: Eukaryota > Metazoa > Chordata > Mammalia > Artiodactyla > Ziphiidae > Hyperoodon > Hyperoodon ampullatus. The sequence goes on from NW_027640422.1 coordinate 189,910, forward strand.
TGCTGCTACGCTCTAGACCTACCTGGAGACCGAACGTCAGCCCTTACCTCGAGGAGAGTTCGCTTTACTGCCCTGCTGAAGCGGGAGGCGCGCAGCCCTTTCCAAGAGGCCTGCGTCGCGGTTCTGCTTTCTTTTCTAGGTAGTGCGCCGCTCAGGACACCCAGGCCCCCTCGCGTTTGCACCCTATTCCCTGCAAGCCCACTGAACACCGGCAGGCTCCACTGGCCTGCTCAGCGGCATCCAGGCACCCCAGTCACTCTGAGTATGCCGAGCGTAGGGCAACGCACAGCACACCTCCTTGGGGAGAGCTAGAGTTCCTCAGCACTGCAACAGCTACGGGGAAACTGTTCTCTCACGTCCTACTTGTCAAGGACCTCTGCCTCATTGCCCCTGTCTGAGCTGCACTGAGGCAAACAATCTGCTTCGCGGCCTTCTAGGAACCCCTAGCCGAGGGCACCATTCCTATGGGAGAAAGTCAGCTTGCGTTCCTGCTGCCGCTAAAGTACAGTGCTTCCTCTTACACTGCAGGCCTTTCAGTAGAGGCTAAGGCCCGATCGAGCCTACCCAGAGGGTTCCTCGGGTCAGGGGGTTGGCTACAGGCAGAGCACCCTGTGAAGAAAAGTGGATTCAGGGAAGGAGCGAGTGTGTAAGCTAGTGTCCCTGTGCACGTACTAGAAATCACAAGGGGGTGAACCACGTGGGCACCGAAAGCGGGGGTCTGAGGGCGGAAGCCTTGTAGTCCCATTTTGAAAGCTCCATTCGTGCTGCCTTGAAGCTACCTGAATAACACCGTTTGTGAGGGGCCTCTGGGCCCTGGGCGCAGGGCTCGGGAAAGAGAAGGCATTTTCTCTAAAGAATCAGGGTGCTTCCGGAGCCGTGTTGGGCAGCTCCCCCTGTCAGGCCGTAGGACTACAGGGAACGGCCACTTGAGGGCATGCCTCGAGAAAGGCTTTGCGTCTCCCTGCAGGAACGGAGCATACAGCAAGCTCTCTGGGGTCTCAGTCACTGTAGTGATTTACTGGAACGGTGCTGCCCTTTTCAGGACTCCTAGACGCTTCAGGTGTGCACCCTTTTCCCTGCGAAAAGCCCCGGCCCCTGTGGGCATGCTGTGCCACACCCAGGCCCCTAGGCCCTTGCGAGAGGGGCCTACTGTGTACGCCGAGGATCAGGACCG